>NW_018217971.1:401351-415056 GCF_001263595.1 Phalaenopsis equestris | reverse complement strand
TCTACACCCATCAATGAATATTTCTCTATTTATTTGCACTCAATCATATGAACTACATTCTCATTCATACAACCTCATGTGATTCTTTCCAATTGTTGACTGAGATAATACCAGCCCGGTTCTTACATGTTCTCATAACAAATTTTAACATCTGAATTGGCCAAACTAAGATGCAAAGAAGTAAATGAAGTGCATGGATTTAAATCATCACAACTTCTTCCAACATTAAAGATCAATACTCTCCACAACTTCCATCCAAAACTTAATTACTTATCATTTTAAGAAGAAAGATAAAAAAACCTACTCAGAAGGCATGAAGAGAAAAAACCACACTATAGTTTAAAAAAAGAAATCATTGTCAAACCAACAACAAGTCTAGATTAAAACCAAAAGTAGTCTAAAAAAAGATAAAAACTTATCTCAAGTCCTCCTCCAAACTCTTGAAGTTCCTTTGAATCTCTTCTCTTTTACAATCACTCAAAACAAAATAACAAAAAGGATAAAGTAAATAAAAAGTTGTTCCTGAAAATCTCTCCGAACTAACTCCCCAAAGAAGAACTTTCAAAACTTACCAAGATTTTCAAGACTCTTTTCTAAGTCCTCTCTTCTTTCTTTTATAGTTTTCCAAGAGGTGCCTTGGGATCTCTTCAAAATGTGTCTTGATTTGATGTATTTGCCTAAGAGACGCATCCTTTCATGATATTTTTTGTCCATGGTGGTTAGACCACCTATTAAGCCAATGGGTGCCTCAAAAACCTCTTCAAAATTCATGAAAATTAATTTTACTAGTCTAGTAACTGCCACTGACGCTTAAGCATGGGGTCTCGACACTTAGGTGCGGCGTTCTCTGTTTAACCGGTGCTTAAGCGCTGGATCTGACGCTTAAGCGCCAAAACTCTTTTGCACAATTTTTCACCTTTTTGCTCCAAATTTGATCCTTTTTCAGTCTTTTAAGCATTTTTTTTTCCATTTTTACTTGTATCTGTAAGAAAAAAAACAAAAAATAACTTCCATTAAAGCGCAATATCTCAAAAATAAGTATAAAAATATGTCTAAAAACATTAGATATTTTGGGTGTATCACCGATCTTCAAGACTATACAACTATAGATTAACCAATGTTCTTCATAGCATCTCTAGTAAGGGTAAAAAATGTTATTGCTCCTATTTGACACAACACATTTAGCATACTTCCACAATAGAATTTATATATTTATCACACATTCATAACAAGGAAAAAAATATTTTTATTTATATTACCTTCATCTTACAAGTATTTTAGTTAAGTTAATTAATTGCTTACTTTATTTTCAATTATAAAAAATTATAAAAAGAATCAAAACTTCATTCCTATTTTAGCATCTTAAGTTTAAGTAAGAATATATTACTAAGTAAATTTTGTTATCTAAATCTAGTTCTCCCCGTGGGTTTGATATTTGGGACTTAATCAGAAAGTTCTATATTACTTGATAACGATACGTATACTTGCGCAGTATGCCATATTGAAATATTATAAATGCATTCTTATTTGCTTCATAGTGAAATATTTACCTAGCTTGTATATATATATATATATATATAGAATGTCAGGATCAAACTTTTGGCGTTGTTGCCGGGAAGAAATATAATAGTAATTTGCAAAAATATTTTTAAAAGAAGTTTGTGGAAAACAAAATTTTGGCAAGTCTTATTTAAACTTTAAGATTTATTTTAGGAATATTGTAGTGTCGCTTATATATGAAGTTCTTGTTTATATGTTTTTTTTTTGTTTCATTTTATTTTATGTATTTTATAATAATGTATGCATAGTTCAGGTTCCACAGGACTTATGCCTTATGATTCTGAATAAGAATGAACAATCAGAAAAATTAAAAGAATAAAAATTACTGGAAAATTTCAAGAAATGACAAATTAAATCATCAAAATGTTGAAGAGTTTAGACCTTTAAGAGATTATGCAAACCCTACAGTGGATGAAATTCATTGTAGTATTAAAAAATGTGTTGTAGAGGCTAATTCATTTGAGCTTAAACTTGTTATTATCCCTTAAACTTCAAATAATCAGTTTGGGGGAGCACCAACTGAAGATCCAAATTTACATCTTGCCAATTTTCTAGAATTGTGTGCTACATTTAAATATGATGGTGTATCAGATGATGCTATAAGACCTAGATTATTTCCTTTCTCATTGAGGGATAAGACTATAATATGGTTACATTCATTATTATCTAGTTCTATCAGAATTTGGAGTGATTTAGCGCAGACATTTCTTACTAAATATTTTCCATTATAAAAAACTATGAAGCTTATAAATGATATTACATTCTTTTGTCACTTTGAAAGTGAATATGAAGGGGAATCTATTTATGAAGCATGATAACGATTTAAAAAACTCTTAAGAAAGTCTTCAAACCATGTTATATCAGATTGGTTAATAATTCAAACTTTTTATAATGGATTAGCTGAATCTCTTAGATCTATTATCGATGCTGTTGCTGGTGGTTCATTGATGTCAAAACCATTTTATGATGCTTATGCTTTAATTGAAGAGATGGGTACAAATAATTTCCAATGGCCTTCTGAAAGGGTAAATCTTAAGAAAGTAGCAAATATTCACGAAACTGATGCTTTTGTCATGCTAGCAAATCAATTTGCAGTAATTTCAAGGAAGTTAGACCAATTTGGAATGAATTTTTCTCAACCAATTCCTATGATTGAAGAGAATTCATTAGGCCAAAAGGTAGAATCTCAAGCATCATTATAAACTTTGAATGTCATAAATAATAAGAAGAATAACGCATATTCAAATTATTATTACCCTGGTTGGAACAACCATCCCAACTTTAATTGGAATAATATTATGGGTGGTAATAATCAGTAATGGGGGAACAATCAAGTAAACCCATTAGTAAGCTGGAACAACCTAGGGAATAGTAATTATAGACCTACTTATCCTCTAGGTTTTAACAATAATCCACTGTTTAAGGAGAAGATGTTGTCTATAAAAGAAGTGGTGTTATGAAATTAGTTACAAATTCAAGGAGCTAAAAATAGAAATATTAAGAATCAATTGGGACAGATAACAAATTCATTAAGTAATAGATCCTAAGAAGCACTTCCTAGTAATACAGAAATAAATCTAAAAAACCAGAATAAAGAGCAAGTAAAAGCCGTTCAACTTATAAGTGGAAGAGAATTAGAAGGTAGAATTCAAGAAGAGATTGAAGTAGAGAGAGAAGAGATTAAAGAACCAAAACCAAAAGAGGACGCTTGTTTAGAGAGACATATTTCTCCACTTAAAGTTGATTTGGA
Source organism: Phalaenopsis equestris (assembly GCF_001263595.1). Lineage (NCBI taxonomy): Eukaryota > Viridiplantae > Streptophyta > Magnoliopsida > Asparagales > Orchidaceae > Phalaenopsis > Phalaenopsis equestris. Next base: position 411,746 of record NW_018217971.1, on the reverse strand, counting down.
AAATTTAAAGTAGTTTGGAAAAACCCCCCACCTCCATTTCCTCAGAGGTTTCAACAACAAAGGTTGGATAAGAAATTTTCAAAATTTATGAAAATTTTTAAGAAGCTTAATTAATATTCCATTTGCTGAAGCTCTAGAAAAAAATGCCAAGTTATGTGAAGTTTATGAAGGATATTCTTAAAAGGAAAAAGAAGTTTGAAGATAATGAGATTGTTGCACTTAGTGAGGAGTGCAATGCTAAAATTCAGAAAAAGCTTTCTGAAAAGCTTAAAGATCCTAGTAGCTTCACAATTTCATGTGCAATAATAGATAGATTTTATGGGAAAGCTTTATGTGATTTAGGAGCTAGCATCAATCTTATGTCATTATAAAAATTGAAAATATTGAGATTAGGAGAAATAACTCCTACTACTATAACTCTGCATTTAGCAGATCGTTTGATAACATATCCTAAAGGAGTTATAGAAGATGTCTAGTGAAAGTGGATCAATTTATCTTTCCTGCAGATTTCATAGTGCTGGATATGGAGGAAGATAAGGAGATACCTATCATTTTGGGGAGACATTTCCTAGCCGCAATAAGACCAATGATAGATGTGCAAAAAAGAGAATTAATTATGCACGTTAATGATTAAACACTTACATTTAATATTTCTAAATGAATGAAATACCCTGCAAAAGGTAAAGATGATGAATGTTATAGAATGGATGTTATAAGATACTTAAGTGAATGTCATTTCAAAGCAACTTATGAAGAAAAATCAGTGATGAAAGAGTTGGAACATGAGTAAAAAGAGGAATTGAATCATTATGAGGACTTATATAAGGAAGATTCAAATTATGTTTGAGAAAGCTTTGAAGTTTTGGACACGATAGAAAAAAAAAACAACTTTTTCTCCATTGATACACCAAAATAATTCATTTTTTTATGTACCTATTTTATGCTTATTTTTTGTGTTATTGCACTTTAAAGAAGGGTATTTTTTTGTTTTTGTTGCAGGTATATTATTTTTAGGCATTTGGAGCAAAAATGACAAAAAGGACGAAATTTGGAGCAAAAAGAGCCAATTTTGGATTCTGGCGCATCATGCGCCAGAATCCAGAGAGCTGGCGAATCATGTGCCAAATTTATGCATGATGCGCCAGAGATGACTTTTTCAAATTAAGGCGGTTCGAGAGGAATTTTACTCGAATTTTCAAAGGGACACTTGTTCTACACGCTTCTTGGAGTAATTCAATGCGTCTAGACACTTTGGAAGGTTCTTTTATGAAGGGATATGACTCTTGGATCAAAAGACACATCCTTTGAATTCAAAAGAGTTGACTTTTGGAGGAATTTTTTGTGATAATTTTGAACTCTTTTCTAAAGGAGGTAGCCCAAAATAAAAGAAGAAGACTTGAAGAGGCTAAGAATGGGACGAAAAGAAGGGGTTTTTGGTGGTGTGGTGCAAGAGTTATAGAGAGAGTGAGAAGAGGAGATCTTCTTCTAAGTTTGTAAGAGGAGAGGGAAGGTGAGAGATTTCTTCTTCATTACATTTCTAAGAGAGAATTGGGAGTGATTGTAAAGAGAGAAAGGCTTGGAGAGAACTTCTAGAGATTTGCTTGGGAAAGATTGTGAGATAAGTTGTATTTTTATTTCTTTTATTTTGTAAAATTATTTTTATATATGAAATTCATATTTTATCGTATCCTTCAGTAGTCTTCTTTATCCTTCTCATTATCCTTCTCACTACTTTGAAGATATGGCTTTGTGAAGAATAGATTTTGTTTTATATAATTTTTAATGATAATAATTTGTGATGATTTGAACTATGATCTTCATTTACTTTTCAAACTGACCAATTGAAATGTTAAAACTTGTCTGTTCTATAAAGGGATATGATTTCTACAACATAGGTAGAATCACATTTGATTTCATGAGAGAGTATGTCATCCATGGGATTTGGTGCAAATAAATAGGGAAATATACTTTTGTTGGATGTAGAATTGGAGATTTTAAGGTGAGAGATTAAAACGTTTAGTTGATTGGAAACTAATGCGAGATTGTTAACCCTCATGAGAGAGCTCTGAAGTGTTAGCTTGTATCCTCCTAGCTTAACCACGGAGTTAGGGACAAACTATGGGTTAGTCAATGTTCTTTATAGCACTCAGAAGAGGGTAAGGAATAGGATTGGTCCTATTTGACACAAAACAATTTTTGTATATATTTTCAAATGATTTCAATTTCTGCTCAAACCATTTACTCATTGTAAATGGGAAGGATGCTTTTTTAAATTTGAACTTTCCGTCACAATAAAAACTTTATTTAATTTTTGTAATTTTACTTTTGAAAGTTTAGTATTTAGTTTAGTTTAATTTCTATAATCTTACATCTGTATTGTAATTAACATTCACCTGAGTAGTCAATTTTAAAATTTTGCACTTTACTTTTATTTTTTTGTTTATTATAAAATAATTTTCATAATTTACTTTAGGATTTTCCAACTTTCTTATGGGATTGATATCTAGGACTCCATTAGAGCCCTTTATTACTTGAACGATATAGCGTTGATATTTAGGAGAGATTTGACAGTTTAAAAAGAGTTTTAAAGGATAAATTATATTTATAAAAAAGAGTTTTATTAGGATTATATTGCATATTTATTATAAATTTGCCTACATCGAGTCTTTGGCGCCATTACGTGGTGTCAAATTCATAAATATTTGCATATACAAATCTCCTTGTCAAGTATTTTGGCACCGTTGCCAGGGAGGTAACGTAAAATATTAGTATTTTATTTTATTTCAAAAAAAAAATAAAAATTATAAAAAAAAGAGTGTGTTTGTAGTTTAATTTGAACATTTTCTTATTTTAGTGTGTTTGCTTATTTTTAATTACTTGCTTTATTCAGTTTATGTGTAGTGTCAGATCTGAAAATTTAGTACCTTACGATTCTGAGTTAGAAAGAACTGTTAGAAAATTTTGAAAACAACAAAAAGAGAAAGACCAGTTTAGCAAAATGGCTTGCGATTTAAATAATGTCAGAAATGAAAATGAACATCATCAGATACCTTTAAGAGATTATGCAAATCCTACAGCAGATGAAATTCATTTGGGTATTTAAAATCCTGCTGTAGTTGTCAATTCATTTGAACTTAAACCTGCTATTATTCAAATGGTCCAAAATAATCAGTTTGGAGGAACACCTACTAAAGATCCTAATTTACACCTTGTTAGTTTTTTTAGAATTGTGTGCTACATTTAAATATGATGGAGTGTCAAATGATGCCGTCAGACTTAGACTTTTTCTTTTTACACTAAGGGATAAAGATAAGATGTGAATTCATTAGCACCTGGATCTATCAGAATATGAGGAGATTTATCACAAAAATTCTTATCTAAATATTTCCCACCTTAAAAAACTGCTAAGCTTGGAAATGATATCACATCTTTTTGTCTGTTTGAAGGGGAATCAATTTATGAAGCCTGAGAAAGATTTAAAGATCTCCTTAGAAAGTGTCCACATCATGCCTTGCCAGATTGGTTAATAATTCAAACTTTTTATAATAGGTTGGTTGGATCTCTTAGATCAATAATTGACGCTACTGCTGGTGGATAATTAATGTCAAAACCATTCAATGAAGCATATTCATTAATTGAAGAGATGACTACTAATAATTTCAATGGCCCTCTGAAAGGTAAATCCAAAAAGAGTAGCTAGTATACATGATTCTGATGCAATATCTATTTTAGCTACCTAAATAGTTGCTAAATCAAAGAAGATAGATCAATATGGAATGAATTATTCATGAATTATTCTCAGACAACATATCTGTGCTTGAGGAGAACTCATTGGGATAAATGATAGAATCTCAATCTTCTTATGAGACTTTAAATGCCGTAAACAATCATTTTAATAATCCTTATGCCAATTATTATAATTTGGGTTGGAAGAATCATCCAAATTTTAGTTGGAGTAACAATAATTCTAATGTTGCAAATCTACAATGGGGAAACAACACTGCTAACCCATTGGGAAACTCCAACAATCAAGGGAACAAAGCTTATAAACCTTATTACCCCCAGGTTTTAATAATTTACAGAGTAAGGAGAAAAAGTTATCAATGGAAGATTTGATATTGCAGATGGGTAGTCAATTATAAAGTCAAGGAGTTCCTATCAAAAACATGAAAAATCAATTGGGATGTATTGCTACTGCACTTAGCAATAGACCTCCAGGAACATTGCCTGATAATGTTGAAGTAAATCCTAAAGATCAAAACAAAGAGCAAATTAAAGATATTCAACTGAGAAGTGGAAAAAAGTTAGAAAATAGAGTTCAAAAAGAAGTTGAAGTTGAAAAAGATGAGGTGGAAAATGAAAAATCTGGAGAAGATTTTCATTTTGAGTTAGAAAATCCTATTAAGCTAATGAAAATCAGTGTAGAAAGACTACCACCTCCATTTCCTCAAAGATTGAAATAGAAACATAGAGAAAATCAATTTTCAAATTTTTTTGGAAATTTAGAGGAAATTAACGATTAACATTCCATTTGTTGAAGCTTTGGAACAAATGCCAAGCTATGTGAAGTTCATGAAGGATATACTTAATAAGAAAAAGAAGTTTGTAGATAATGAGACTGTTGCACTCAGCTAAGAGTGTAGTGCTATAATTCAAAAAAAAGTTTTCTGAAAAACTTAAAGATCTTGAAAGTTTTATAATTCCATGTGCTATTGGCAAGCAATTTTATGGAAAAAACTTTATGTGATTTAGGAGCTAGTATTAATCTTATGCCATTATCAATTTTCAGAAGGTTAAGCTTAGGAGATATTTCACCTATAACTATAACTCTTGAGTTAGCTGATCGTTCGATTACCTATCCTAAAGGGGTTATAGAAGATGTTTAGGTAAAAACTGATAAGTTTATCTTTCATGTGGACATTATTGTATTAGATATGGAGGAAGATAAAGAAATTCCTATCATTTTTTTTATGAATACCATTTTTAGCCACTAGAAGAGCTTTGATAGATGTGCAGAAATGAGAACGAACCAAGAGAGTTAGTGATCATAAGGCTACATTTAATATTACAAAATCAATGAGATACCCTGCAAAAGAGCAAGAGATTGAATGCTTCAGAATGGATATTAATGAATATTTACGCCACAAATATTTCAAAAAAATTTTTGAAAGAAAACTTAAAAAGGAATATATGAAATATCAAGATGGGGATAAAATTCAAAATGAATCTATAAGAAGAAATGGATTATGTTCAAGAAAGATCTTAAATGTTAAATCCTACAGAAAGTAATAAGAATTTGATTTCATCTATTGAGAAACCCCTTGAACTAGAACTGAAAACTCTTCCTACAAATTTGAAGTATGCATTTTTATAAGATTTATCTATATTACTTGTTATAGTATCCTTAGAATTAACTGATATGCAAGAACAACAGTTGTCAAAAATTTTGAAAAGATATAAGAAAGCCTTTGGATGGATATTAGTTGATATTAAAGGAATCAGTCCTTCAATTTGTATGCATAGAATCTTATTAGAAGATCAACATGAACCAAGAGCTGCAAAGGAGATTAAATAAGGAGATTAAATCCTATGATAAAAGAAGTAGTAAAGAAAGAAATTTTAAAATGGTTAGATGCTGAAATAATATATTCTATTTTAGATAGTGTTTGATTTAGTTCAATTCACTGTGTTCCAAAGAAAAGAGGTGTGACTGTAGTAACAAATGAGCATAATGAATTGAATTGCATAATGAATTGATATCAACAAGACAAGTCACTGGTTGGCGAATCTGCATAGATTATAGAAAATTAAATTCTACCACCAGAACTGATCATTTTCCTTTACCCTTTTTGGACCAGATATTGGATATATTAACTAGGCATACATATTTTTGTTTTCTAGATGGATATGCAGACCAATCTTAAAATAAAGGAAAGAGAAGGGACGGTAAATACCTTCTCGACACGCGGAGTGTCTAATGATGTTGTTAGGCTTAAACTTTTCTTTTTTCATTAAGGGATAAAGCCAAGGCTTGGTTAAATTCATTAGCACCTGGATCTATCAGAACTTGGGGAGAACTATCACAAAAATTCTTAGCTAAATATTTTCCACCCTCGAAATAAGCTTAGAAATGATATTACATCTTTCTATCAATTTGAAGGGGAATCGATATATTAATCCTGAGAAAGATTTAATGATCTTCTTAGAAAATGTCCACACCATGCTCTACCAGATTGGTTAATAATTCAAACATTTTATAATGGATTAGTAGGATCACTTAGTTCTATTATAGATGCTACTGCGAGTGGCTAACTAATGTCAAAACGTTTTGATGAAGCATATTTTTTAATTAAAGAAATGGCTACTAACAATTTTCAATGGCCCTCTGAAAGGGTAAATCCTAAGAGAGTAGCTAGTATTCATCATTCTGATGCAATGTCTATTTTAGCATCTCAAATTGCTGCTATTTTGAAAAAAAATGATCAAATAGGAGTGAAATATTCTTAAATACTCTTAGTATTAGAGGAAAATTCACTAGGATAGATCATTGATAATCAATCATCTTATGAAACTTTAAATACTATAAATAATCAAAATAACAATCCCTATTCTAAATTTTATAATCCTGGATGAAAAAATCACCCTAATTTTAGTTGGAATAATTATAACAATTCGGTGAATCCCTCCAAAAATTTGAACAACCAAGGAAATTCTAGTTATCGACCTTATTATCCTCTTGGATTTAACTCTAATCCTAACCCACAAGTTAAGGAAAAGAAGTTGGCGATGAAAGAAGTAATGTTGAACATGGGAAATCAAATACAGAATCAATGGACTGCTATTAGAAATATTGAAAATCAATTAGGACATATTGCTACTGCACTTAGCTACTGCACTTAGTAATAAATATAAATCTTCTGGAATTCTTTCGAGTACGGTGGAAGTTAATCTAAAAGATCAAAATAAGGAGCAAATTAAAGCTATTCAATTACAAAGTGGAAAAGAAGTTAAAAATAGGATCCAAGAGAAACTAAAGTTGATGAAGAGAAGGAAGAAATGGAAAGTGACCAAAATGAAAATGAACAATCACAAGTCCTTTAGAAAAGCCATTACCTCCATTTCCTAAAAAACTGAAGCAGAAGAATAAAAATAAATAATTTACAAATTTTTTGGAAATCCTTAAGAAGTTAACGATAAACATTCCTTTTGTTGAAGCTTAGGAATAAATTTCAAGTTATGTGAAATTTATGAAGGATATATTAAACAAGAAAAGGAAGTTTACAGATAATGAGACCGTTGCACTCAGTGAAGAGTGTAGTGCTATTATTCAGAAAAAGCTTCCTGAAAAATTAAATGATCCGGGTAGTTTTACTATACCTTGTCTATCGATAAAAAGTTTTTTGGAAAAGCTTTATGTGATTTAGGAGCGAATATCAATCTTATTCCTTTATCAATCTTTAAACGTTTAGATTTGGGAGAGATTTCCCCTACTACTGTAACTCTTCAGTTAATTGATCGATCAATAACTTATTCAAAAGGAGTTATAAATGATGTATTAGTAAAAGTGAATAAATTATTTTCCCTCTAGACTTTATAGTATTATATATGGAGGAAGATAAAGAAATTCCTATTATTTTGGGGAGACCATTTCTTGCAACAGGGAGAGCTGTGCTAGATGTGCAAAAAAGAGAATTAATTATGAGAGTTAATGATAAAGAAGTAACATTTAATATTGCAAAAGCTATGAAATATCCAACAATATAAAAAGATAATGAATGTTTTAGGACGGAAGTAACTGATTATTTGAGTAATGAGCAATTTAAGAATGAGTGTGAAGACAAATTAAGGGAAGGAGATTTTTTTGAAACTAAGGAAGAAATAAAAGAAGAAGATTTGGATTATATTCAGGGCAAATTTGAAACTTTAGACTTGTTGGAAAATGATAATAAAAATCTTATTCCTTTAAGTATTAACCTGAATTATATTACCTGCCCATTTAAAATATGTGTTTTTAGGAAATTCATTTACATTTCCTGTTATTATATCTTCTGAATTAACTGAAATTCAAGAACAAAATTGATAGAGATGTTGAAAAGATAGAAAAAGGCTTTTGGATGGACTTTAGCAGATATTAAAGGAATTAGTCCTTCTATTTGTATGCACAGAATTCTATTAGATAAACAATATGAATCTAAAGCTGATCCTTAGAAGAGATTAAGCTCAATAATGAAAGAATTTGTTAAAAAAGAAATTTTAAAATGGCTAGATGCTGAAATTATATATCCTTTTTCAAACAGTGCTTGGGTAAGTCCAATTCACCGTATTCCGAAGAGAGGAGTGACCATTGAAGAAAATGAGAAAAATGAATTAATACCAATAAGATAAGTTACTAGTTGGTGAATTTGTATTGACTATAGAAAATTAAACATGGCCACCAGAAAAGATCACTTTCTTTTACCATTTCTAGACCAAATGTTGGATAGATTGGCTGGGAACAAATATTATTGCTTTTTAGATGGATATACTGATTATCACCAAATTTCAATTGCTCTAAAGGATCAAGAGAAGACAACATTTACAAGCCCATATAGAACATTTGCTTTTCGTAGAATGTCTTTTGGACTATGCAATGCACCTGCAACATTTCAAAGATGTATGATGTCAATCTTAGTAATTTTATTGAACATGGAATGGAAGCATTTATGAATGGAGATGATTTTTCAGTATTTGGAACTTCGTTTGAATTATGTTTAAATAATTTAGAAAAATTTCTGGAAGTATGTGAAAAAATCAACCTACTAATAAATTGGAAAAATGCCAATTTATGGTTGTAGAAGGAATTATACTTGGGCATAAAATTTCTGAAATTTCTGAAAATGGCATGGAAGTAGATCCTACAAAAAATTCAAGTTATTGAAAAATTACCACCTCCTATTAATGTTAAAGGGGTAAGAAACTTTCTAGGACATGTTGATTTCTACAGGTGTTACATAAATTTTTTTTCAAAAATAACTAAGCCATTATGCTAACTTTTAGAAAAAGATATGAAATTTGATTTTAATGAGGAATGCATAAAAGCATTTGAATTATTGAAATAAAAATTAATCACTGCACCTATAATAGTTCCACCTGATTGGGAGAAACCATTTGAAATAATGTGCAATGCTAGTGATTATGCTATTGGGGCTGTGTTAGGACAAAGACACAACAAAGTTTTTAAAGTAATACATTATGCTATTAAAACTCTAAATGATGCTCAAATTAACTACACTACTACTGAAAGAGAGTTACTCGCTATTGATTATGCCTTTGATAAATTTAGACCTTACTTAATTAGAACTAAATGTATAGTGCATACAAATCATTCTATTATTAAATATTTAATGCAAAAGAAGGATGTTAAACCAAGATTAATTAGATGGATACTTCTATTGCAAGAGTTTGATTTTACCGTAGTTGATAGAAAAGGAAATGATAATCAAATAGCTGATCATTTGTCTAGACTAGAAAAAGAAATATTAACTAATTTTGTAAATGAAATTTTAGAAAATTTTCCTGATGAACAATTATATAGTATTGATGAAATGAATGTACCACGGTATGCTGATATAGTAAATTATATTGTAAGTGATATTCTATAACCTGATATTAAAAATTCACAATTAAACAAATTTATATATGATTCAAAATTCTATTTTTGGGATGACCCATATTTATATAAGAAATTTAAAGATAAAATTAATAGAAGGTGTGTGCCTTATGAGGAAACTCAAAAGATAATTAAAAGATGTCATGATTCTGAATTTAGAGGACATTTTGGAACAAATAGAACTACCTATAAGATTTTACAAGCTGGATTTTATTGGCCTACTCTTTTTAGAGATGTTAATGAATATATTAAAACATGCGATCAATGTCAAAGGAAATATTTCTAGAAGAAATGAAATGCCTCTAAATTCCACATTAGAAGTTGAAATTTTTGATGTGTGCGGATTATATTTTATGAGACCATTTAGGCCTTCATTTGGGAACTTATATATATTACTTGTTGTTGATTATATGTCCAAATGGATTGATTGAAGCGGATTGAAGCTATTACTGTACCTAGATGTGATGCTTGGAGTGTTTCTAAATTTTTAATTAAAAATATTTTTACAAGATATGAAATGTTGATAGTAATTATTAGGGATGGAAAATCTCATTTTAGGAATAAGAGAATTGAAAAATTGATTAAGAAATATGATATTATGCACAGATTCTCCACTACTTATCATCTTTAGACTAGCAGTCTAGCAGAGATATCAAATCGTGAAATTAAACAGATTTTAGAAAAATTTGTAAAGCCTTATAAATTGGATTGGTATGCTAGATTAGATACTGCTAGATTAGATACTG
>NW_018217971.1:378908-401276 GCF_001263595.1 Phalaenopsis equestris | reverse complement strand
TTTGGAAAACATGCCACTTATCAGTAGAATTAGAGCATAAAGCATTTTGGGCTATTAAGGAATTTAATTTTAATTTAAAGAATGCTGGCAAGAACTGGCTATTGCAACTCAATGAACTTGAGGAGATTAGAAATGAAACATATGATAATGCAAAAATCTATAAAAAGAAAATGAAAATATGGCATGATTGGAAGATTATTCAAAAGAAGTTTGAACCTTGATAAGAAGTTTTATTATGTAATACAAGATTGAGATTATTTCTAGGAAAACTGAAATCTAGATGGTTAGGACCATTTAAAGTGATTAAAGTCTATCATTATGGAATTGTTGTTATTAAAGGTCCTAACACTGGAAAGATATTTAAAGTTAATGAGGATCAATTCAAACATTATTATGAAGGGCACATACCACAATTTAAAGAATTTTTAATGTCAAGTCAACCCAGCTAATCAAACGATATGTCGGTCTGACGATGTTAAACCAAACGCTTTGTGGGAGGAAACCTATATATATATATATATATATATATTACTATTTTGTTTGATAAGTGTTTATATATTAGTACATAATAATTCCACACAATTTTATATATTATAAATTAAGACAAATATTGGTATTAGAGGAAAATTTGGAATCTAATTGATCGAAAAAATGAAAAGACGCGAATTTGGCCTCTAGCACCGGTGGTGCCAGCATGGGCGCTGACGGCGCCCGCAAACAGACCATAGCGCAGACAACGCCATTGGGAGCGCCGATGGCGCCGATAGCAGTTTGACAGTTTAGGACAAATTTTGGCGGGATTTCGCTGCCGGACTTTGACAATATTTTGCTCCATAATAACCACAGGGAGGTGTTTTTAAAGTCCTAAAAACTGCCTTGGACAACCAAAAACTTCCTATTTTTGAATTTTGTGGCCTCCAATTCCAGAAATACTTCAAGGTATGGAGTTCTCAATAGAAGAAAGTTTATCAGTTTTGACGCGCAAAGATTATACGACAAAATCATTACAAAGAAGAGGCTTATCAAGGAGAGAGGCTTTGTCAATCACGGATTGATTAATCCAAGTTCTCTGATTGATAAAATCATTGTACGAAGATAATGGGAAGTTCTAAGCTACACTACCGCAGCAGTTGTTGTACCAGTAGTGGAGGAACCGCAGCAGTTGTTGTACCAGTAGTGAAGGAATTCTATGCCAACTTACATGAAATCTTTGTACGAGTTGTCTTTGTACGAGGTAAGGCTGTACCATTTACTCCAACATGAATCAATGAGCTGTATTTGATAGAAAGCATTCCAATTCATCATTATACAAATTTTATCCCTACGAGAGATTTGATGCAAGATGTCTATAATTTTCTGAAGGATGAAAATGATATTTGTGAAATGCGAGATGAAGGATATGCTAGTTTCTCTGCTTCATTGCTTAATCTAATATCAAAGCAGTGGCATTTCTTTATTTCTGCAAAATTACTCCCTACCATGCAGATTAGTAGAGTCACCAAAGAAAGTGTTATTTTGAATTATTGTATTCAAATGGAAAAACCCATTTATATAGGATCTATCATATTTAAATCCGTTATGGTAATTATTATGTTGGGAATGGGAATAAAGCATTAGATGCTATCTTAGATCATTCATCACATGCTTCAACTCCATTGATGCCACCAACAGTTGAAAGTTCATTTACTGTGGAAAAGAAATTGAAGAAAATTGAAAGAGAACTTCAGAGTATTACGAAAGCGATAGGAGATCTTAAGTGCCTTTTTGATCACCTAGATTGGAGGATGAAAGAGTAGATTGGAGGATGAAAGATAGATTGGAGGATGAAAGAGAATTTTGATCACACTAGAACATTTGAAGCAAGATTAGGGTGAAATTTTGATCATACTTTAACCCTTTAAAATTCTCAATTTTCACCATAAAAAGCCATTTTTACCCTTTGAGTCACCTCAAACTCTGATTTTTGCACCTAGGGCTCGTCTTTGCTTGAATTTGAGGTGATTTTAAGGCAAAGGTACTTTGGATTTCATCTTCTCTAGGTAAGAGCTACACTTTGAACTAAAATTTTTTGATTTTCACCAAGGATTTATAACACATTGTTGAGATCCAAAAAATTTGAAATTTTTCTAGAGATTTTGAGAAAATCCTATAGTGAAGAACTCTTACTTAGTAGATTTAAGTTTAAAGCATTTTACGGTGTAATTTTTGAAATTTATTCAGATTTTTATCAAATTTTCTTAGAGTTCCCATGGCACCAAGAACGAGCAAAGGAAAAAAGAAAAGTAGACTATGATGAACAAAAATTGGTTAGCTTCAGGGCTAGTGCTCAATTCAATAGTCTACTTGAGCATAAAAAAGTAATTCTGGATTGTGGTTTTAAAAATTCAGGTGGAGAAGTCGAGCGATTAATCAATGCTCGGTAGTGGGAAAATTTCTATTATTTTACTGCCGATGCAGTTATTGGTGTAGTGATGGAATTCTATGACAACTTTACTGAAGCTTCTGATGAATTTATTTTTGTGCGTGGAAAAATGGTGGAGTTTTCTCCAAGAAAAATTAATTAACTTTATAAGTTATAAGTCAGTTGGAAGAAGTTTACAGTTGCTAGTATAAATCATTTTCTGCTTCTATTGAGGCCTAAAATGAAGTTATTTATTTTCTTACTGATGGAAGAGGGACATGGAAAGTCAAGAATGGTGTTAAGGCAAACTTTCCTCTTTACTTTCCTCTTTCTATGCATGCTTAATGTAGTATCTAAGACCTGACACTACTTTATTTCTAGACGAATGATTCCGACAAATCATCATAGTGAGGTGACCAAGGACAGAGCTATTCTAAATTTCTGTATTCAACATGTGATGGAGATAAATGTAGGCTCTGTTATTTATATGGACACTCGATCTATTGCTCTAGGAGAGACCACCGGTGGTTTGACACACCCTGCACTTATTTTCACACTATGTGAACAGGCAAGAGTTAATTTTCGACACGAGGAAGAGAGGATTGAGCCTCTAAAACTTGTTGGGCCTACCAATATAAAGACATATAAATCTCATGTTGATTGGAGATCTGGAAGTAAAACCAGAGATATTCCTTCTACTTCAAGGACCCCTACTTCTAGTGACCCTACTAACCGAGAACTTTTAGACCGGATGATGATCCAGCAGGGAGATATCTTAAGAATGGATCATAGATTGCAAAACATGGATGCCAGAAATTCTCACACAGATGATTTGATACTACAAAAGTTTGAATATGATGTTGTTTATGATGATGCGTTGGTGAGATACATGAAGGGTGATCATTCGTTCAGTTTCCTACTCACCCTATTTTTACTCTATATCGGTGGTAGAATTTGAATGTGGAAGAAGAAGATGATGATGATGATGATGATTAGTGATTTTTCTTTTAGTGTATGTTTGATTGTACTTTGTTATTGTGTTGTTTTTTTTGTTATATTGTTGAGACTGTTTATTAGATTGTGAGACTCTGTTTTATTGTTATGTTGAGTTGTGAACTGTAGATTATAAAACTGTTTTCATTTCTAGAATTCAGTTTAGCTCTATTGATAATTTTATTATTCTGTTAAATGTATTGTAATTAACTTTTTCTCAGCAGATTTTATATGTATTATGAAAAATTTAATATTTTAAGTCTTGTAGCTTTTTATAATAGCAACAGCAGTATTTCAAAATTAAAGTTTCAAAATCAGAACCTTCAACAAATATGTCTTTTCTTTTTGTATTTAATGTTTTCTTTCACCCTTTATTTTTCAGTTCTTCTTGCTAAATGTTTTAAAAATTTAAGTTTAGGGGGGGCGCAAGAAAAAATTTTTTTAAAGAAAGAAACTTAATTTTATTTGTCCTCACTTAGCTATATTTTTAAAAAATTTTAATTTAACATGACCTTTGGTATTAGGGGTTAACTTTAGATAACTATATTTATGTTTTTAAATATATTGCAAACTTAAGTAAAGATTTTCAATAATAAAGGTTAATTTTAGAGATTAAGATATTTGGCATAAAAAAAAAGACTATGATTTTCTATTTTAAGTAAAGAAATTTGTATTTTTGAAATACTAAAATTCTTAAAGGTTCATGTAAGAGGAAAATAAGTAAACTTTATGAAATCTTTAAGCTAATATAAATTTGTTAAGTGAAGAAATGTGAAAAGTTTTTGAATTTAAGAAGAGGATAGTGAGTTCAAAATTATTAAAGGTTATCCAGATATAGTAATCCTCACATAAAAAATAAGAGAAAAGAAAAAGAAAAGAAAAGAAAAGAAAAGATGTGGGGAGAAGCTTAAGGAGATGCCTAATTAAAAATTGGCTTCACTTGAATCAATTTATGGAAGAAGATTTGACTACATTTTCTAAACTTTAATTTGAGTATTAGCTCATTTGAGTATTAGCTCATTTGAGTATTAGCTCATTTACTAGTAAAGTTTTATGATGTTCTTTTTCATATGAATATTTTAAGTGGCTTTAATTTGACAATTTGCAATTTTTTCTTGAAAAGAATAGAAAATCAAAAATCTTGAACTTGATTGCTAGATATTCTTACACCTTTAATATTAACTGGAGTTGTTTTGAATTTTTCTTAAGTTATGCTATTGTATTTAGTGGAACAAGATATGGAAATCTAGGAGTTAAATTTTTTTACCATAAGTCATATTTTCTTATAATAGAGGAGTTACTTGATGACACATAACATGTAAGTTTAAGGGATTTTGATACACAAAAAAATATATGCATTTTTAGACTCATATTTTATACTCATTTTTTATGATATTGCACTTTAATGGAAGATATTTTTATGTTTTCTTGCAGGTTGTTGACTTTTAGGACTTGAAGCAAAAAGAAAAAAAAGGATGGAATTAGAGTCAAACTGGTGTTTTTGAAGAAATGCTCAGCGCCAACAACGCCGATGGCGCAGACCAACCGAACAAATGGTGAATTTTACTCAGCGCCGATGGCATCAGAAGCAGCGCCTATGGCACCGTTTGTCAGAGTGCAGCAAATTAAATTGCGAAACACTAGCGCCGATGGCGCCAATGTCGGTTCAGCCCTTGTTTCTATAAGATTCGACAAATTTGGATGCTTTTTGAAGAGTTTTTGGAGGCACCTTTTGGAGAACCGACTCTAGGCTTTATTTGGGGCCAAAAAAGATCAGAAAAGTGACTCTTCCTGACATCTCATTATCCCAATTCAACCTTCTACGCATCACACTTTTTTTCATTTTTCATTCCACAACCATTTAGAGTCCATCGTTCTTATAATTTAGAGTTTTGTTGTGAGATTAAGTGTGAATTCTTCTATAAGAGTGTTAGAGAAGGACAAAAGTGAGAGATTTCTTCTTCCTACATTTTCTAGAAGAGGCTACAAGTGGATCTTCAGTAGGTGTTCCTCCAAACTGATTATTTTGTACCATTTAGATAATTGCAGGTTTAAGCTCAAATGAATTAGCAAAAACATCAGGATTTTGAATAGTCATGTGAAGTTCATCTACTGTCAGATTAGCATAATCTTTTAAAGGCCTTTATTGATTTTCGTTTATTTGATTATTTAAGTTATTCACCATTTTGTTTAAATTTTTAATTTCTTTTTTTGTTTTCAAATTTTTCTAATAGTACGTCTAATTCTGAATCGTAAGGTACTAAACCTTTAAATCCAATATTTTGTATAAACAAATATAATAAGCAAAACAATTCTTAAAAATACTCTTAAATAAAAATATATTTTCTTTTAGGATTTTTTATTTTTTTAGTTTTTTTAATTTTTTTTCATAATTATCTTTAAATTTCCTAATTTACCAAATCTATTTAAGTTACCTTTACTTTCCCTGACAACGACGCCAAAAACTTGATCCCGAGAATATAATTGTGTAAAAATTATAAAGTTGACTCCACTATGTAATGGTGCCAAAAGCTTGATATATGAATTAGAAATTTAAGCAATTAATGTTGGGATTCTATGCAAGTATACATATCATTATCAAGTTATAAAGGACTTTCTATTTAGGCCACAAATATCGATCGAACGGGGAAGGTTTAAATTTGAAATTATAAATTTACTAAGAAATTCACAGAAAGTCAAAATAAAATTACTGTCACTAATTTCAAATGTTAAGATAATATGAAAAATAATTTTTTTAACTAATAACAAAACTGAAATACAAAGTTTAAACAATAACTACTAAATTATTTAACTATGTTTATGTGATGAAAATTTCTTATGTGAAAAGGCATCTTTCCTACTACAATGAGGTTTTGTAAAATGAGATGAGATAAATGGTTCAAATATGTATTGTGCCAAATAGGAGCAGTTTTAATTCTTTACCCTGATACAATATTATACAAAATCATTGGCTAATCCCAGGTTTAGTCACTAAATCTGTGGCTAGGCTAAGAGGATACTAGCTCCAACTCCAGAGCTCCCACTTCCGTTCACCTGAAGGCTAACTCTCGCTTTAGTTTTTAAACACTAAGACTGAATTGACAATTTTAGTCTGTCACCCTAAAGATTCTCCAATTCTACACCCAAGAAAGTATATTTTTATATTTATTTGCACTTAATTCCATGAACAAAATTCTCCTTCATTGAATCAAATGTGATCCTCGCTCTGTTGTAGAACTCATACTCCATTTCCTGAATCATATGTTTCACAATATATTTTAACAATTCAATTGACCAGATTGAAAAGTAAATTAAGTTTGGAGTTGAAAAATTATCATAATTTATTTTATATTTTAATATTTGCAAATCCATATTATCTCTTCATTTCAACATATCTCAGAGTAGGGAGAAAAATAAAGTAAACTACTCAGACTTCATGAGAAAGATACAACAAAATAGAAATTTCATATATAATAGAAAGTTCATACAACAATAATAAACAAGAAACTCTTTCTCAAAGTAAATCCCTTGTAGCCTCTTCTAAAAAATGTAGGAAGAAGAAATCTTTTACTTTTCTCCTTCTCCAACATTCTGAGAGAAGAATTCACACTTAATCTCACAATAAAACTCTAAATTATAAGAACAATGGACTCTAAATGGTTGAGGAATGAAAAATGGAAAAATGTGTGATGCGTTGAAGGTTGAATTGGGACGATGAGATGTAAGGAAGAGTCACTTTTCTGATCAATTTTGGCCCTAAATAAAGCCTAGAGTCGGTTCTCCAATAGGTGCCTCCAAAAACTCTTCAAAAAGCATCCAAATTTGTCAAATCTTATAGAAACAAGGTCTGAACCAACATTGGTGTCGTCGACACCATTGTTCCGCAATTTAATTCGCTGCTTTCGGTCAAATGGCGTCGTCAACGCTGAGTAGAATTCATCATCTGTTCTGTTGGTCTGTGTCATTGGCACTGCTCTTGGCACTGTCGGTGCTGAGCATTTCTTCAAAAATGCCATTTTGACTCTAAATTTCATCCATTTTGCTTCAAGTCCTAAAAATCAATAACCTGCAAGAAAACATAAAAATACTATAAAAAAATGAGTATAAAATATGGGTATAAAAATGCATATATTTTTGGTTTATCAATATATCGGTTATCATCAAATACCTATTGCTTTAGAGGATCAAGAAAAAACAACATTTACTAGTCCTTATGGAACTTTTGCTTTCAGCAAATGCCTTTTGGATTATGTAATGCACCTGCAATATTTCAAAGATGTATGATATCAATTTTCAATCATTTGATTGAAAAAGGGATTGAAGTATTTATGGATGATTTTTCTGCATTTGGAACTTCATTCAAAATATGTCTTAACCATTTAGAGAAAGTTCTGGAACATTGTGAGAAGACTAGTCTTGTATTGAATTGAAAAAAATGTCAATTTATGGTTATAGGAGGAATTGTGCTTGGACATATAATTTCAAAAAATGGCATGAAAGTTGATCCTGCAAAAATACATGTTATATCAAACCTACCTCTACCTACCACAGTAAGAGAAGTTAGGAGCTTTTTAGGACATGTTGAATTTTACAGGAGATATATTAAGGATTTTTCAAAAATCACTAAACCTTTATGCCAACTTCTGGAGAAAGATACAAAATTTGACTTTAATCAAGATTGCCTTAAAGCCTTTGAAATTTTAAAGGAAAAATGGATCACTGCTCCTATAATTGTTTCACCCGATTGGGAGAAAGCTTTTGAATTAATGTGTGACGCTAGTGATTATGCTATTGAAGCTATTTTAGGGCAGAGATATGATAAGATTTTTAAAGTTATATACTATGCTAGTAAGACTCCTAATGATGCTCAAATTAATTTCACCACAACTAAAAGAGAGTTGGTAGTGTATGCTTTTGATAAGTTTAGATCATATCTGATTAGAACTAAATATGTTATGCATACTGACCATTTGGCTATTAAATATTTGATGTCAAAGAAAGATGCTAAACAAAGATTACTTAGATGGGTACTTCTGATGCAAGCGTTTGATTTTGTAGTAGTTGATAAGAAAAGGATTGATAATCAATTGATAATCAAATTATGATAATCAAATTACTGATCATCTATCAAGGCTAGAACAAGAAGAAATACTAGATATGAAAAAAAAAGATTAATGAAACTTTTCCTGATGAACGACTTTATGCAGTAAAAGGATGAGATATACCTTGGTATGTTGATATTATAAATCATATTGTTAGTGATATTTTACCATATGGATTAACT
Source organism: Phalaenopsis equestris (assembly GCF_001263595.1). Taxonomy (NCBI): domain Eukaryota; kingdom Viridiplantae; phylum Streptophyta; class Magnoliopsida; order Asparagales; family Orchidaceae; genus Phalaenopsis; species Phalaenopsis equestris. The sequence continues at coordinate 392,598 of NW_018217971.1, read as the reverse complement.
AAACAACAGGAAAAGAAATTCATTCATGATGCAAAATCATATTTTTGGGATGACCCTCATTTATATAAGCAATTTAAAGATTTAATGATGAAACAATGTGTGCTGTATAAAGAAATTTAAGAGATTATTCAAAAATGCCATGATTCTGAATTTTGAAGACATTTTGGAAATGATAGAATTGTTCATAAAATTTTATAATCTGAATTTTATTGGTCTACTCTATTTAGAGATGTTAATATATATATATATATATATATCAAAATATGTGATCGATGTCAAAGAGTAGGTAATATTTCAAGAAGAAATAAAATGCATTTAAATTTTAATTTAGAAATTGAAATTTTTTATGCATGGGGATTAGATTATATGGGACTATTTATACCCTCATTAAAAAATATATACATATTGATTGCAGTGGATTAAGTTTCAAAATAGATTGAAACAATCACTTTACCTCGATGTGATGCTTGTAGTATTTCAAAATTTCCAATTAAAAATATTTTTACAAGATATGGAATTCTGAGAGTAATCATTACCAATGAAGGATCTCATTTTAGAAATGCAACAGTTGCAAGATTGGTGCAAAAATATAATATAGTGCATAAAGTTGCAACTACTTATCATCCCCAAACGAGTGGTTTAACAGAAGTATCTAATCGTGAAATTAAGAGAATTTTGGAAAATGGATTGGTCTGCTACATTAGATACTGCATTATGGGCATATAGGACAACCTATAAGACACCTATAAGAATGTCCCCTTATAGATTAATTTTTGGAAAGACTTGTCAGTTGCCATTTGAATTTGAGCATAAAACTTATTGGGCTATAAAATAATTCAATTTAAACTTGAAAGAAGCTTGTGAGAAAAGATTATTGCAATTAAATGAGCATGAGGAAATCAGAAATGAATCTTACGATAATGCGATGATTTCTAAGGAAAAGATGAAAGGATGACATGATCAGAAGATAATAAAAAGAGAATTTGAACATGGACAGAAAGTTTTATTATACAATACAAGATTGAAATTATTTCTTGTAAAATTGAAGTCTAGATGGAAAGGGCCATTTAGTGTTATAAAAGTCTATCCCTATGGGGCAGTTAATGTTGAAGACTCCAAGTATGGAAGAATAGTTAAAGTGAATGGGCACATATTAAAATTATATCTTGATCATCAAAGACCAGGTTTTAAAGAGACAGTAATGTTGGGTCACCTAGAATAAGACTGGGAATGTCGGGCTGATGACATTAAACCAAACGCTTTCTGGGAGGTAACCTATTTGTATCGTTGTTTAGTTTGTTTTTGAGTTTGTTTTATTTGAGATATTTCACGTATATTTATGTTTATGCCTCTATGTAGTCCGTGTATTTGATTAAATATTTAGAAACATCTTTATTTGCCTAATTTTATGGAAAAATTAAGAATTTATTCGATCGAAATCAAAACGACAAAAATTCTGGAACTAGCGCATGATGCGCCACGGGTCCGAAAATATTTAAAACGTGTCAAATTATAATTTTTGGTGGTTTTTGGCCGTTTCTTCTCCATATAACTCCTAAAAACTGACTACAAACCATATTTTTGGGGGGTAAACGAGGGAAGAGTCGCCATTTTTCAATTCCTATGGCTTCCACTCTAGAAACTCTGCTAGATTTATTTTTGAATTTTCAACTGGAGAAAGTTCGTCAGTTTTGATGCACAGAAATTACACGATTGAGTTCTAGTGAAGAAAAGGCTTATCAAAGAAAGGGGATTTGTGAATTGAGGATTCAACATGACGAATACTCAAGTAGAAGAAACTATTGCGTAGAGGAGTTGGGAAGTGCTTTGCTACACTACTGCCTTTGTTGTTGTTCCTGTAGTAAAAGAATTTTATGCAAATCTTCATGGGATCAACCAAGGAATGATTTACACATGTGGTAGTTTTGTGCAATTTAGGGGCAATTCACTCCTTCAAGAATAAACAAGATGTTTATGATTTAAAATGTGCCTATCTGCCATTACGCAAACTTTACCCCTACAAGAGAGAATATGAATGAGCTGTACCGCTACCTTACGAATGAAGATGCTAATTGGGAGACCAGAGATGATGGAAATGTAAGCTTTCCTTCATCATTTTTAAATTTAGTTTCAAAAGCCTGGCACTTCTTTATTGCATCGAAGTTACTGCCTACCATGAAAATTAGTAAGGTCTCCAAGGAGAGTGCCATTCTAATTTTTTGCATTCAAATCGGAAAACTTATTGATGTTGGAGCTATTTTTATGAAATCAGTTTTGAGTTTGATTGTGAATATATCTACAACTAGATTGAGACATCCATCCATTATTTTCTTACTTTTTAGTCAAGCTCAAGTACCTTATGAAAGTTGGGAAAAAGTGTTACTTCCTTGGAAGTCGATGGATCCAGAGGGCTACTGCAACTGTGTGGGAATGTGAGATGAAAATAATATGAATGTACTATGGATCAAGGATCTCAGAATTCATCACCTGTTCAGCCCTACTACAAATCGAGTGCACTTTCAAAAAGGATAAAAAAAGATAGTAAAAGATGTGCACAATCTCATGCACGTGATTCAAAATATTAATGAAATCCCGGATCATCTAGATTGGAGACTGAAGGAACATTTTGAGCATACAGGGTGTATTGAAGATGGATTGGTACGTATGTTCAAGAAACATGCTTGGATTGAGGTGGAAAATTCAACTGATGAATTTCTATTTCGACCCTTCCAAAATTTGTATGTGCACTACCAATCGATGGGAGATATCCAGGAGGACAATAGTGAAGATGATGTTTGATCTTAATTTATGCATAAAATGCTTTGTGTAGTACTGTTTGTTTTAGTTTGTTGTGTTGGATTGCATTTCCTTTCTAATGAACACTATCTATGTTTATGTTTTGAATTTTGATGTTTAGATTTCAGTGTTAGGATGTTGGTTTGCTTTAGAACACTGAATTTGATGTTTGTTAGCTTGAAAAATGTTAGTTTGTAATAGCATAGATTTTATATATAAATCTGAGTTTGTGTTGTTTGTGAAAGTTTGTTGAAGGTTTATTTGAGTCAAATAGAGGTTGAAGTAAAGCAATACATAGCAGATTTCCACATAAATCAAAATCTGGAAAATTTGAGCTCTGGCGCATCATGCGCCAGATTGGCGCATGATGCACCAACTTACAGAGCCTTGGCACATGATGCACCAAAGGCCTGAACATGCTATATTGCCTAGAAAACCATGAAATTGCATAGACAAACTCCATTTTTGCTACTTGAGTCATCTTCTACCTCAAGACCAAGGTCTAGGGCATCACATTGTGGGTGAAAGAGAAGGCTTCGAAGGCTAAAAACTATTTCATCTTCTCTTAGTAAGAGCTTCACTATAACTTAGAAATTTTTTATTTTCACCATGGATTTTTAGAGATCCGACAATTGGAATTTTTGATGAAAATACTCGAAGAAAACTTACGGTGAAAAGTTTCTTACCAAATAACCTTGCTTCAGGAGTTAGATTTTTGATTTAGTAATTTATTTGCACTATATTGCACTATATATGGATTTACGTAGAATTTTCAAATGGCTCCCTGAGCTAAGAGAGGAAGGACGTCCGAGGAATTCGACGTAGAAAGATTTTTTAGTTTCAAAACATGGTTACAATTCTTGAATGGAGACCAAGAGAATGATCCAAGAGCGAGCGTTTGCAAACCCGGGTGGCGAGGTCGAAAGATTGATTCTTGCCAGGATTTGGGAAGGATTCTGCTACTTCACTGCCATAGCAATTTTTTTGATGGTTTGGGATTTTTATGCAAACCTGAGATTCACTAATGAAGATCACATCCTAGTTAGCGGTAAACAATTTGAAATTACTGCTGATCGGATCAATGCTTTTTATGGTTTGAGGGTTGTACTTTTCAACGAATATGCTGAATTTGTGATGATTGATTCATCACTGGAGGAAGTGATTGCATTTTTGACTCATGGAAGAGGTGAATGGAAGATTAAGAATAACAAGATAGTTAGCTTCCCTGCTTCCATGTTGAATATTTAGTTTGCTAGACTACTGCTAACAAATCATTTAGCTGATGTTACTAAAGATAGAGATGTACTCAACTATTGCATTCAGAGCATGAAGGCAATAGATGTGGGTGCACTTATATTTTAGCATGCTTGAAGTATTACTGATAGTTCTACAGCTGGAGGATTAGGATATTGATACACCTAAAATATATAATGTTTTTAGACACATTTTTATACCTATTTTTGAGATATTGCGCTTTAATGGAAGGTATTTTTGTGTTTTTCTTGCAGATACAAGTAAAAATGGAAAAAAATGCTTAAATGAGTGAAAAGGATCGTGAAAAATGATCAAATTTGGAGCAAAAAGGTGAAAAATTGTGCAAAAGAGTTTTGGCGCCTAAGCGCCAGATCTGGCGCTTACACGCCTGTTAAACTGAGAAGGCCGCGCCTAAGTGCCGAGACCCCGTGCTTAAGCGCCAGTGGCAGTTACTAGATGAGTAAAATTGGTTTTCACGAATTTTGAAGAGGTTTTTGAGCATCCCATTGCCTAAATAGGTGGTTGTAACCACCATGAACGAAAATTATCATGAAAGGATATGTCTCTTGGGCAAATACATCGAATCAAGACACATTTTGAAGAGATCCCAAGGCACCTCTTGAAAAACTATAAAAGAAAGAAGAGAGGACTTAGAAAAGAGTCCTAAAAGTATTTGCAAGTTTTGAAAGTTCTTCTCTGGGGAGTTAGTTCGGAGAGATTTTCAGGAACCACTTTTTATTTACTTTATCCTTTTTGTTATTTTATTTTGAATGATTGCAAAAGAGAAGAGATTCAAAGAAACTTCAAGAGTTTGGTGGAGAACTTGAGATAAGTTTTTATCTTTTTGTTTTAGACTAATTTTGGTTTTAATCGAGACTTGTTATTGGTTTGACAATGATTTCTTCTTTTAAACTAAAGCGTAGTTTTGTTTTCTCCATGGATTCTGAGTAGTTTTTTTTATCTTTCTTCTTAAAATGATAAGTAATGAAGTTTTGGATGGAAGTTGTGGAGAGTATCTTAAAATCATTAAGATCAATATCTTAATGATGGAAGAAGTTGTGATGATTTAAATTCATGCACTTCATTTACTTCTTTATTTAGCCAATCCAGATGTTAAAATTTGTTGTGAGAACATGTAAGAATCAGGCTGTTATTGTCTCAGTCAACAATTGGAAAGAATCACATGAGGTTGTATGAATGAGAATGTAGTTCATATGATTGAGTGCAAATAAATAGGAAAATATTCATTGATGGGTGTAAAGTTAGAGGACTTTAAAGTGACAGGTTAATGGCCCCAACTTGATTTATTGTTTTAGGTTCTGATATGAGAATCTTAGCCCCTAGGTGGAGGGAATCGAGGGAACTCTAGAGTGAGAGCTAGTATCTTCCCTGCCTAACCTATCTTCAGAACTATTCAAACTTTAAATTAGCCAATGTTCTTTATAGAATCTCTAGTAAGGGTAAAGAATATTATTGCTCATATTTGACACAACACAATTTGCATACTTCCACAACATAATTCCTGTACTTATTAGTGATTCATGATAAGAATAAATATATTTTCAGATTAAGTACTTTTCTTCTAAAAAAACTTTAGTTATCTTTTTAGTTGTTACTATTTCGTTAAAATATCAAAAATACCAAAAATATTTAAATTTTAAATTCGTGCAAAAATCCCAAAAATATTTAATAATTATCTTTTTAAAAATAGAAAAACTTTCTAACAAGTGCATATTGCATAATATTCCCCGTGTGTTAGAAAAACTTTCTAAAAAGTTCTACTTTCTAAAAAGTTCTTATTGCATAATCTTCCCTATGGGTTCGATATTCAGGTCTTAATCAAAAAGTCCTATATTATTTGATAACGATACATATACTTACGTAGTATCACAATAATAAATCTTATAACCGTATTCTTATTTGTTTCATAGTGGAAAACTTACCTAGCTTAAGATCAAGTTTTTGAAGATCAAGTTTTTGCTTTTGTTGCAAAATAAGGAAATATAAGTGAAAAATACCATCAGAACTATTGTTATACTGTGTATAAGCATTAAGTAGCGAGGATTAAGTTTTTGATGCCGTTGCCGGGGATTAAAATTTTCAAGTAGTGGTGTCAACTTCATAAATCGTTACATATACAAAATATCGGAATAAGTTATTGGCACTGTTGCGAGGGAAGAAAACTAAGTAAATTTCTATTTTTAGAAAGTCTTATTTAAAATTTAAATATTGTATCTTATTTTGTATCTTATTTTGTATGTCTTATTTTGTATGTTTTATTTTATTTTAGTTTATGTTAGTGTATGCGTAGTTCAGGTTCTGAAGAAATAGTGCCCTACAATTCTGAATTAGAAAGAACTATTAGAAAAATCAGAAAAACCAAAAAAATTAAAAATCTTGAAAATTTTTGAAAATTTACAGAAATGACAAACCAAAATAATCAAAATGTTGAAATTCATCAAGAGTTTAGGCCTTTAAGAGATTATGCCAACCCTACTGTAGATGAATTTCATTGTAGTATTCAAAAACCTATTGTATTGGCTAATTCATTTGAGCTTAAACCTGCTATTATCCAAATGGGGTTGAATTTGTTAGCCCCTGAATTTATAAGAACTTGGGGTGATTTAGCACAAAAATTCCTTGCTAAATATTTTCCACCATAAAAAACTGTGAAGCTTAGAAATGATATTACATCTTTTAATCAGTTTGAAGGGGAATCTATTTAGGAATTTATTTATGAAGCATGAGAAAGATTTAAGGAACTCTTAAGAAAGTGTCCACACCATGCTATACCAGATTGGTTAATAATTCAAACCTTTTATAATGGATTAATTGGTTCTCTGATGCCGATTATCGATGCCGTTACTGGTGGTTCATTGATGTCAAAACCATTTCATGATGCTTATGCTTTAATTGAAGAGATGTCTACCAATAATTTTCATTGGCATTATGAGAGGGTAAGTCCAAAGAAAGTAGCCAACATTCAAGAAAGTGATGCATTTACTATGTTAGCAAATCAAGTTCCTGCAATTTCAAGGAAGTTAGACCAATTTGGAAATTTGGAACGATATTTTCTTACCCAATTTTCATGATTGAAGAGAATTCATTACGCCAAATGGTAGATTCTCAAGCATCATTAGAAACTTTGAATGCCATAAATAATAAGCAAAATAACCCATATTCCAATTATCATAACCCAGGTTGGAAGAACCATCTCAGCTTTAACTGGAATATCAATTCGGGTGGTAATAATCAACAATGGGGGAACAACCAAGAAAACCCATTGGAAAACTGGAAAAACAAAGGAAATAATAATTATAGATCTACTTATCTTCAAGGTTTTAACTTTAATCCACAATTTAAGGAGAAGAAATTGTATATAGAAGAAGTGGATGGGTAATCAGTTACAAAGTCAAGGAGCTACAATTAGAAATATTGAGAATCAACTTGGGAAAATTGCAAGTTCATTAAGTAATAGATCCCAAGGAACACTTCCTAGTAATATTGAATCAAATCTAAAAGACCAAAATAAAGAGCAAGTTAAAGACGCACAACTTAGAAGCAGAAGAGAGTTGTAAGTTAGGGTTCAAAAAGAGATTGAAGTAGAGAGAGAAGAAATTGAAGAGTCAAAAGAGGATGCTCCGAAAGATTCTGAAAGACCTATTTCTCTGCCGAAAATTCATTTAGAAAAACCACCACCTCCATTTTCTCAGAGACTTCGACAATAGAATTTGGATAAGCAACTTTCAAAATTTTTGGAAATATTTAAGAAGCTTTCAATCAATATTCCATTTGCTGAAGCCTTAGAACAAATGCCAAGCTATGTAATGTTTATGAAGGATATTCTCAATAGAAAAATGAAGTTTGAAGATAATGAGACTATTGCACTTAGTGAGGAGTGCAGTGATTAGGAGAAATAATCCCTATTACTGTAACTCTGCAGTTAGCAGATCGTTCAATAACCTATCCTAAAGGAGTTATAAAAGATGTCCTAGTGAAAGTGAATCAATTTATCTTTCCTGTTGATTTCATTGAGCTAGATATGGAGGAAGATAAGGAGATACCTATCATTTTGGGGAGACATTTCCTTGCCACAGGAAGAGCAATGATAGATGTGCAGAAAAGGGGAATTAACAATCCACGTCAATGATCAAATTGTTACTTTTAACATTTCAAAATCAATGAAATACCCTGCAAAAGGTAAAGATGATGAATACTATAGAATGGATGTTATAAGATATCAGAGCGAATGCCATTTTAAGACTACTTATGAGGAAAAATCTAAAGAAAAAGATTTGGAACACGAGCAAGAAGAGGAATTAGATCAATGTGTAAACCTTAGCCATTACATGCTTTCTCATAATAAACTATTAGAAGCTTTATAGGCCAATCAGATGACGTTCAAGACTCCTACTCAATGTACACCTTACGCGCTCGTATACAGATTTGAGGTCATACTGTTGCTGGAAATTCAGACACCATCTCTTTGAGTCACCATCTCCAACCAAATCACAAGAGAAGAAAGTGCAAAGCCAGACTTGAAGAAATGGAAAGTCTCGAGAGAAACTGACTAGAAGCACAAAATAATTCAAAACTTTACCAAGCGATAATGGTATAAGCTCATGAAAAATTGGTCCCCCCGAGGATGTTTAAAGTGGGTGACCTCATTTTTGTTCTCAAAAGACCTATCCTTGCACGTCGCAAGATAGGTAGAAAATTTGAACAAACTTGGGTTGGTGGATTTCTGGGGTGAGAGACCTATGCTGTCAATCAATGGACGATATTTGAAGACATACTATACAACTTGATACTGCTTGAAATTGCCTTTATTGCCTTTTTGAGACTATACAACTTGATACTGCTTGAAATTGCCTTTTTGAGACTTTGATCGTTCTGGGGTTATTTGGTTGGCCAAGCATCTATGACTGAGTCTAAAATTTTGTAATAAAATTAACCTCAATAAAATGAAAACTTTTGAAGTTGCATACTTCAACTTTCTCCTTTGTGCTTCTAATTTTGATATTCTACTAAGTTAAATTAAATATAAAAAAATACTAAATTAATGAAATAATCTTCGCATCTCTATAAATGAAAATTCTATCTAATAAGTATTTTGTTTTGTTCTTGTTCCTGCTAAATTTCAGCGCACTGATGTTTTTCTGTCATTTGCATAAAAAATGTCAGGATAGAAGCTGATCTTTGCTTTCAAGGATGGTTGGAATCTCACACTTAACAAGGAAAGGGCACCTCAGGGTGGCATCATAGACTTTAACTTGAACTTCAATCAGGTTGACGTGAAATATGAGGGTCCCCTAATGGACATAGTCAGTCTTCAAGAGAAAGAAGGGCTACCATCGCTATTAAAGATCAGTACTAAAGAGGATTCCTTGCTGAAGACGAAGAAAGTGATCGCGCAGCAGAATCCGATGGAAGGGACTAATCACCTACCGTCTATGATAACTTCACCAACAGGACATCTAGTTAGTGCTAATGATGAGAGACTGCCAGATGCACCGTTAAGAAGAACTCAACGTAGAAATGCCACTCGCCGAAAGCACAGAGCTTTCCTACGTGAAGAGAGAAGATGTTTGAAAGAGGCAAAAAACTTACTTACCCAGATTCTTGAGGGAAAAATCTATGATCCTTGCATGAGAGAGACTTCCTCTAGTTTGCCTGCTATAGAGGATGAGTCTGAGTCTGTTACAGAGTTGATGTTACCGGCAATTACAGATGAGCTTTGTGCGGGTTGTCCGATGTGCAACGCCTACATCTTCTGACAGATACCAGACACAGGAGCATTTGTAGAATTCCCATAATGTAACGTCCTCTATTTAGAGTGTTATAGCACTCTGGAGGAGTATGCATCTAACGACAGTGGATTTCATACTGTTGGCCACTTAGTTTGAGAATCATACATCCCATTGGATTCAGAGATAGTGCATACATGGATTCTTGCAGATGATGAAATGAGGGAGCGGCCCCAACAGTCATAGATGATTACCATGGCATAATTTGACAAGATGAGTAAAGTAAAGAAAAGAGAGTTTGAATTATCTGAAGAAGTTCAGGGAAAATTTGTCAATATACTGGAAGGTATGGAACTGTACACTAGAGTCTTTTCTGAAAGTGAAGAAAGAAGCATTCTAAACTGTGTTTTCAACATGAGAGACAGGGTCAAGCCGGTCTTCTGATGGAAAGAACCTTTTCAGAGCCACGAAACTGGATGTGTGGAGAAGGTAGTATAACCATTCAATTTGGTTGTTGCTACAAAATTACCAAAGATAGACAAGGGAATCCTCCGATGATCATAAGACACGACGAGATGGATCCATTGCCTCCCACAATAAAGTGGATGATAAAAAGGATGGTTAGATGGAGCGTGCTACCAGAGGACTGCATTTTGAACAGTTGTATCATCAACATTTATAAAGAGGGAGACTATATTCCCCCTTATATAGATCATCATGATTTTGTCAGACCTTTCTGTACGATCTTGTTCATGAATAAAAGTGGCATTTTGTTTGAAAAATAAATCGACGCCGTCAGACTAGTTGAGTTCAAAGGATCAGTTGCAATTTCGTTGTCGGTGGGAAACAGAGCCGGTCTAGCAAAGCACTTCATTCCTGGAGTGCCACGACACAGAGTTTCCATTTCACTCAAAAGGACGGATGCAATAAGATGTCGTATGGATTCCGACCAAATTCAAAATTTGAGGAGCAATAGCCATATGAGGTATGAGATGGCTGTACCTCTAAGTACACGTAAAAGAAACTCTCATTCTGGAGTGTGGCTTAGTAGGTTAGCTTGATCAGGAGCTCGTCCCACAGAGGACAGATATACAGTTTTTTGTCACCTTTTGTACTGTGTTAGAGTAGCATATATGATATGTACTCAACATATGATGTTTAAGATGCATTCAACATGATTGTCTCCTTTGATGCTTTTAGCTTGTACTCAGTCTGTAACCCCTGTCTGAAGCAGCTTAATGAAATTTCTTTCAGATTTCAACATATTTGTCAAATTGCCCTTTTGTATGATGGATAAAAAGCCCCAGAACCATATGTTAGTCCTGAATTATAACGAACAAAGAACAAAACAATAAATTTTTTTTTGATGATAACCAAATTTAAATAAAATATCTTTTTCAAAAATCAACCAACAAAAATTTAGTTTTGAAAATATACTTTGATAATTAAATGTGATAAAAACAACAAGAAAATAAAATGATAAATTTATTGATTTTGTTTCTCTCAAGCTCAAGATTTCTTACTCTTTGCTTACGCAGCATGACTGTCTTGGTCTGCACTAATCTCCTCACATCCCCGTGGAGTTTCATACTCTGCACAAAGTCTCACAAATTTTACTCACCAATATCAATCTTCACATGTCACATATCTATAAAATTAACACCACCGACACTCTACACTATTTTCATGTTGTTCTCGGGGTCAGTACCTAAATTCTGATTCCCTTATTTTGAGGTTAATACCTAAATTCTAACTCTCTTTCAGGAATTGTACCTAAATTTTAATTCCCATTTCAGAGTCGGTACCTAAATTTTGATTCCCTTCTTTCGAGGTCGATACCTAAATTCTGACTTTCTTCCTGAATATAATACCTAAATTTCCATTCCCATCTTAGGGTCAGTACCTAAATTCTAATTCCCTTATTTCGAGGCCGGTACATATATTTTGACTATCTTTCTGAAATTGATACCTAAATTTTGATTCTCATCTCGGGGTCAGTACTTAAATTATGATTCTCTTTTTTCAAGATCGATACCTAAATTCCAATTCACTTTTTGGGATTGATACATAAATTTCAATTCCTATTTTGGGGTCAGTACCTAAATTGTGATTTCCTCCTTTCGAGGTCGGTAACCAAATTCTGATTCTCCTCTCGGGGTAGGCTTAGACATCCTATTCCCATCTACATTTTTGGGGTCAGTACCTAAATTTTGATTCCCTCATTTTAAGGTCAGTACATAAATTCTGATTCTCTTTTCCGGGTAGGCTTAAACGTCCTATTCCCATCCTCACCTTCGGGTAGGCTCAGACGTCCTATTCCCATCTCCTTCATCGGGGTAGGCTTAGACGTCCTATTCCCATCCTTACATTCGGGATAGGCTTTGATGCCCTTTTCCTTTTTCTGCGCTTTTGTTTTCCACTCAATCTGGCTTCCTCATGCATAATTTCACCTTCTTAAAATTTTAAACTGAAATCCAAACTTTCTTTGATATATTCAATTCAAATCGAGTCTTCACTGGGACTGTCAGTTTGCGTGATGATTGTCCTTGAAATCTCCTTTCTTTTTGATAGCGCGAGTCTCTATTACTCCCCAACAGAAAAAATTGTCACTTAATTATGCTCTTCGTTGTAGGTCTGTCAACTTAGAAGTCTATGTTGGTTTTATTGATCTCATCGATCAACCTCAATACGTGCAGTGTGTTTGTCCGGCACACAACAACTATTGATCATTTACCAAAGCACTCCAATCCCCAAATTTGACCAAAATTCTCAAATTATCCAAACTACCCAAATTTGTTCAAAAATTATCTCAAATCATTTGAAATTACCCAAATTGCCCAAAACCTCCCAAAATTTTTAAAATTACCAAAATACCCCTAAATTTGCCAAAGTTACAAAAATACTCTTGGTGGCCCAAAATTTCCTCAAAATCACTTCAAATGCTCAAAAACTAATTTGGACCCTTCAATTAAACCCAATTTGATCAATTTGACCATTTTGACCAAAACCCCCAAATTGCCCCTAAAGGCCCAATTTCTCCAAATTCACCCAAAATGTCCCTCAATTTCATCCCAATTTTCCTCAATTTCAATTCTAAACTCAAATTAAGCATGCCTATGATCATTTTAAACCAAATCCAAGCTTAATTGACCCATGCTTTGAGATCAATTTTGATCCAAAATAAAACCCCCAATTCTTACCATATGACCCAATCTCACCCAATTGAACCCCATAGCCCACTCAATTGCCTCAATTTTGACCGCGACTTTATATAGGGGCTTTGATCTATCACCTTAGCTGATATTAGGGGCAGTGAATTATTGTATTAAGGAGGGAAAGCCCATCAATATAAGGGCTTTGATCTATCACACTATCATCAGTTCAGCCGCTGCTGTTACTACTACAGGTATGAGATTTGCTTCCTTGATATTTTCTTTATGCGAGCAGGCTGGAGTGAAGTATGATAGTTGGGAGGAAGTTCTGTTACCTCTAAAGCCCATCTCAAATGTTAATGTAAAGACTTATTCTAAGCATTCAATTTTTGGCTGGAGAGGAGGATTTTCCAGGATTTTCCGAGGATTTTCCAGAAGTTATGGATTAGAGACGTTTGCTGCATCTACCTCTGCTGCATCTTCATCTAGACCATCTACTTCACGTGCTTCTACATCTAGAGGTGATACCAAGACTGAGGATGAATTATTGCAGAAGATGATGGATAATATCAATTTTACCATTGATAAGGTACAAAATTTTGAGCGTTTTGCAGATCATACTAATAGTTATAATAGAAGGAAGAGTGATTATGAAGAGAAATTCCACTCATCTTTGGAAAGCCTGATTAGAGGTGAACCAGGAGTGCAATTTCCTCCATATCCTCAATATCCTGATTATGA
>NW_018217971.1:377569-378859 GCF_001263595.1 Phalaenopsis equestris | reverse complement strand
TGAGGATGAAGAGTTTATGATTGTAAATCATTTTATGATTGTAAAATGATATGAACTATGTGGTCTAAGCTTGCTACATTTGCATCTGTGTGTTATTTTGTACTATGTTTTATGTTGTTTTGAATTTTTATGTTAAGTTGTTGTTATGATTGCTGTGTTAGATAGTATTTCATATTTCATTTTTAAAATTTTTAAAATTTTAGGGTAGTAACTGTTTTTGTGTTTAGTACTGTGATTTAGTTAGTTTAGAACTTAACTTAATTTCATATCTGTTATAATGTAGAAAATCTTGCTAGCTTAGATCTTAAACTTGAAATTCAGAAACTGCTACCCTGTATTTTATTTTATCATATTAGTGTGTTGTTTGATTTTATAACCTATATGTTAAACTAAAATGAAAATATAGAAAATTTGATCAAAAATTAATTTTACTCCTGTCTTTAGTTTTATACTTGTTTAATTAGGGTTTAAAATTCTTGTTAGCATGTGATTATTAAATTTTTATTCCTGCTTATATATATCTGATGTTAAACTGTTTAATTTGTTAAAAATTTAAGTTTGGGGAGGGATGAAAAATACTTTCAAAACTGAATTTTATTTGTTCTCAAATGTACTACAAGTGAATTTGATTTTAAAAGAAAATTGATTTGTATATGAAGTTATATTAGGGAAGTAAAATTTGATTTTAGAAATGAGTAAGAAAATTTAGTTAAAATTTTAAGTAATGAAGAAAAACTTTAAGTTAAAAATTTTTAGTATAGAAAATGATTAATATAAGTGACTATCTTTAGTAAGAAAAATTGTATTTTTGAAAAATTTAGATAAGGGAGGAGAAGCTTGATGATTAGTGTCTAATCAAAAATTGGTTCTACATTTGATCTTTTTAAAGTATAAGACTTGATAAAATCTTAAGCTTATAAATATAATATAGTAAATAAAATTGTTTTTAATAAAAAATTTTAAGTTGAGAAAATAACTTACAATATTTTTGAATTAGATAGGAACTCATATTTTCATAGTTCTTAACATTAAAAATTTTCAAACTTTAAGTTGGTCTCATTTACTAATTATTTTTTTCTAAATTGGACTATTATATTTCTAAATCTAAATTTTAGTAACTCCTAAAGAAACTCATATACTTATCATACATATTTGGTTTTTAAAGATTAAAGTGTCACTTGAGGACAAGTAACATTTTAAGTTTGGGGGATTTTGATACACCTAAAATATATAGTGTTTTTAAACACATTTTTATACCTATTTTTGAGATATTACGCTTTAATGGAAGGT
>NW_018217971.1:371556-377297 GCF_001263595.1 Phalaenopsis equestris | reverse complement strand
AAAATACATCAAATCAAGACACATTTTGAAGAGATCCCAAGGCACCTCTTGGAAAACTATAAAAGAAAGAAGAGAGGACTTAGAAAAGAGTCTTGAAAATATTGACAAGTTTTGAAAGCTCTTCTCTAGGGAGTTGGTTCGGAGAGATTTTCAGGAACCACTTTTTTATTTACTTTATCCTTTTTGTTATTTTGTTTTGAGTGATTATAAAAGAGAAGAGATTCAAAGAAAGTTCAAGACTTTGGTGAAGAAATTGAGATAAGTTTTCATCTTTTTATTTTAGACTACTTTTGGTTTTAATCGAGACTTGTTGTTGGTTTGATAATGATTTCTTCTTTTAAATTAAGGTGTGGTTTTGTTTTCTCCATTGATTTTGAATAGTTTTCCTTATCTTTCCTCTTAAAATGATAAGTAATTTAGTTTTGGATGGAAGTTGTAGAGAGTATTGATCTTTAATGATGGAAGAAGTTGTGATAATTTTGATCTTTATTGTTGGAAGAAGTTGTGATGATTTAAATCCATGCACTTCATTTACTTCTTAATTTGGCCAATCCAGATGTTAAAATTTGTTGTGAGAACATTTAGGAACCGGGCTAGTATTGTCTCAGTCAACAATTGGAAAGAATCACATGAGGTTGTATGAATGAGAGTAGTTCATATGATTGAGTTCAAATAAATAGAGAAATATTTATTGATGGGTGTAGAGTTAGAGGACTTTAAAGTGACAGGTTAAAGCCCCCAACTTGGTTTATTATTTTAGGTTCTGATATGATAATGTTAGCCCTCAGGTGGAGGGAATCGAAGAAACTCTAGAGTGAGAGCTAGTATCTTCCATGCCTAGCCGGTCTTCAGAACTATTCAAACTTTAAATTAACCAATGTTCTTTATAGCTTCTCTACTAAGGGTAAAGAAAATTATTGCTCCTATTTGGCACAACACAATTTGTATACTTCCATAACAGAATTCCTATACTTATTACTGATTCATGATAAGAAGAATGATATTTTCATATCAAGTACTTTTTTTCTATTAAAACTTTAGTTATCTTTTTAGTTGTTACTATTTCGTTAAAATATCAAAAAAACCAAAAATATTTAAATTTTAAATTCCTGCAAAAATCATTTTTAGTTTAAGTAATTATCTTTTTAAAAATAGAAAAACTTTCTGCAAAGTGCATATTTCATAATCTTCCCCATGGGTTTGATATACAGGTTTTAATCAAAAAGTCCTATATTACTTGATAACGATATGTATACTTGCATAGTATCCCAATATAAATATACATAAATTAAAAATTTAAATTCTTATTTTTCTTCATGATAAAGTTTTTGGTTTTGTTGGAAAATAAAGAAATATAAGTAAAAAATACCATCATAACTATTGCTATACTGTGCATAAGCATTAAGTAGCGGGGATCAAATTTTTTGCGTCATTGCCGGGCTTTAAAATCTTCATGTAGTGGTGTCAACTTGATAAATCTTTACATATACAAAATATCAGGATCAGATACCCTGTCTTGATTTTCACTCTATGTGAACAACCTAGAGTAGAATCCCGTAGAAATGAATGAGAGATTACAACCACAGAATTCAATTGGTAGGCATATGATTCAGAGAGTAGAATCATTTATTGAATCGAGAAGTGGAAGAAGGGATAGACCCTCTACATCTGCTACAGGGGCATCTACTTCTAGATCAAAGGTATTATGGATCAACTGAGATCAACTGATGATTCAACAGATGTATATAGTAAATATTCAAACTCAGTTGGGAGAGATAGGAGCAAGTAATACATATAATGATGAATATCAGCAGAGAAGAGTTCAACATGATATTGATTTTGAAAATGCCATGGTAAGACAACTTATGGGTGGTCCTAATGTGGAATTTCGTACTTGCCCCAGTTTCACTCCCTATACTCCCATTCATGAAGAAGAAGAAGAAGAAAAAGATGAATCAAATGATGAAAGGGAAGGAGATGAAGATTGGTGTTTTGGAAGGAGATGAAGATTGAAAGGGAAGGAGATGAAGATTGGTGTTTTATGAGTCTAGTTTAGTTTGTTTTTTATGTCTGTTTGTTGTTTGTGTCTGTACTGGGATGTACTTTTATTTGAAACTTGTTGTAGTAAAAGAATTTTTATGTTGTGTTGTGAACTGAATTTGTAATAGTAATTGCAGACTTTCACTTTTTTTGCATTTTTAGTATTTTAAGTTTAGTTTGTCAGTTTGCTTTTTCAGTTTTTGTATCTATGTTTCTAATTCTCAGCAAGTTCTCTAGAATATATTATGTTTTTTTAATGCTTTAAAGCCTGTTTGTAGTTTTACACTTTGTACATGAAGTATACCAGAGCCCAGTTTCATAGTCAGAAATCCTCTACAGGTCAGTCTATATTTTCATGCATTTACTATTTTCTTTCACCTATTAAACTTTATATTCAAAATATATTTAAAGTCATTTAAAAACTTAAGTTTGGGGTAATGAAAAATTTATTTTGAAAAGTAGTAAACTAAATTTTATTTGTCCTTAAGTAACTATATTTTTAAAAATTAATTTAACATGGCCTTGGATATTAAGATTTAAAATTAAATGACTATACTTCTATTTATAAGTATTATGGTAAATTTTGGTAAAGAGTTTTTAATAATGAAGATCAATTCTAAAATTGAAGATATTTGGTATGATAGGACAAGACTATGTTTTTCTATTTAAAGTAAAGGAAATTGTATCTTTGAAGTGTTAAGAATTTTAGAGTTTTATGTAAGAAGAAAGGATTGAGACTATATGAAAAATCATAAACTAATATGAATTTATAAAGTAAAGAAAGGTATAGAGTTTTGACTTTAAAAAGAAGATTGTGAAGTTCAAAATATTAAAGGCTATCCAGATATAATAATCCTCACTTGGAAAAAGAAAAGAAAAGAAAGGATTGAAAAGATCCTAAAAGAAAAGAAAAAAAAATAAAAAAAAGAAAAAAAAGAAAAGAAAAATATGTGAGGAGAAGCTTGAGGAGATGCCTAATAAAAAATTGGCTTCACTTGAATCAACTTAAGGAAGAAGCTTTATTACATTTTCTAAATTTATATTGGAGTATTAGTAGCATCCCTAGTAAAGTTTTCATGAATTTCTTTTTCATGTGAATGTTCTAAATGTCCTTAATATGAAAAATTGCAATTTTTCTTGAAATAAATAAAGATGCAGAAATCTTAAATTTGATACTAAGTATTCCTAGACTTAGAACTAGAATCTAAGTTATTGAAGGCTTTTTCTTAAATTTTGCTATTCTATTTATTAAACTATAATATATAAGTTATAAGTTAATCTCTATGTTAATCTCTATCCTAAATATATAAGTTATAAGTTAATCTCTATCCTAAACCATATGCTTTTATGTAATAAAAGTGTCACTTGAGGTTTGGTAACATTTAAGTTTGGGGAATTTTGATACACCAAAATAATATACTGTTTTAAGTGCATATTTTATGCTTATATTTGGTGATATTGCACTTTAAAGAAGGATAGTTTTGTGTTTTTGTTGCAGGTATATCATTTTTAGGTATTTAGAGCAAAAATGGCAAAAAGGAAAAAAATTTGTAGCAAAAAAAGACAATTTTGGATTCTGGTGTATCATGCGCCAGATGTGCCAAAATCTAAAGAGCTGGCGCATCATGCGCCAGATCGACGCATGATGCGTCAGAGATGACTTTTTAAAATTAAGGCAGTTCGAGACAAATTTTGCGCAAATTTTCAAAGAGACACTTCTTCTACACTCCTCTTGGAGTAATTCAATGCATCTAGACACTTTGGAAGGTTCTCTTATGAAGGGATATGACTCTTGGATCCATTGACACATCTTTTGAATTCAAAAGAGCTAACTTTTGGAAGAATTTTTGGAGGGAATTTTGAACTCTTTTCCAAAGGAGGGAGCCTAAAATAAAAGAAGAAGACTTGAAGAGGCTAAGAGGGAGATGAAAAGAAGAGGTTTTTGGGGCATGAAGTGAGAGTTAGAGAGAGAGAAGAGAAGATTTTCTTCTAGGTTTGTAAGAGGAGAGGGAAGGTAAGAGATTTCTTCTTCATTACTTTTCTAAGAAAGAATTGGGAGTGATTGTAAAGAGAGAAAGGCTTGGAGAGAACTTCTAAGGATTTTCTTAGGAAATATTGTGAGATAAGTTGAATTTTTATTTTTTTAATTTTGTAAACTTATTTTTACAAATAAAATTCATGTTTTATCATATCCTTCTCATGAATTTTGAGTAGTCTTCTTTATCCTTCTCCCTACTTTGAAGATATGGTTTTTTGAAGATATGGTGAAGATATGGTTTTGTGAAGAATAGATTTTTTTCTACAGTTTTAAATGATGATAATTTATGATGATTTGAACTACGATCTTCATTTACTTTTCGATTTGGCCAATTGAAATGTTAAAACTTGTTGAGAGACATATGTTCTTAAATGAGATATGATTTCTACAACATAGGGAGAATCACATTTGATTTCATGGGAGAGTATGTCATCCATGAGATTGGGTACAAATAAATAAAGAAATATACTTTTATTTGATGCATAATTGGAGATTTTAAGGTGACAGATTAAAACTCTCAATTTGGTTTAGTTGATTGGAAACTAAAGCAAGATTGTTAGCCCTTAGGGGAGAGCTCTTGAGTGGTAGTCGATATCCTCCCAGCCTAACCACGGAATTAAGGACCAAACTCTGGATTATTCAATGCTTTTTATAGTAGTAGAAAGAGGGTAAATAATTGAATTGCTCCTATTTGGCACAAAATAGTTTTTTTATAATTTCAAATGATTTAAATTTCTTCTCAAGTCATATGCTCATTGCATAGGGGAAGGATGCTTTCTTAAATTTGAACTTTTCGTCACAACAAAAACCTTGCAATAAAACTTTATTTAATTTTCGCAATTTTTCTTTTGAAAGTTTAGTATTTTGTTTAGTTTAATTTATGTAATCTTATATCTGCATTATAATTAGCATTCACCCGAGTAGTCAATTTTCAAATTTTGCATTTTACTTTTATTTTTTGTTTTTATTATAAAATAATTTCCATAATTTACTTTAGGATTTTTCAACTTCCCTGTGGAATCGATATCTAGGACTCTATTAGAGACATTTATTACTTGAAAGATACATATACTTGCATTGATATTTAGGAGAGATTTGGCAGTTTAAAAAAAATTTTAAAGGATAAATTATGTTTATAAAAAGAATTTTGTTAGGATTATATTGCATATTTATTATAAATATACTTGCATCAAGTTTTTGGCATCGTTAAGTGGTGTCAACTTCATAAATATTTGCATATACAAATCTCTGTGTCATCCATTAATTGAAAAACCTCCAGAGCTTGAGTTGATGTTACTTCCTGAACATTTGAAGTATGCTATTTTGGGTGATTCCCTTAGATTACCTGTTATAGTTTCCTCAAAATTGATTATAGAAGAAGAAGAGAGTTTGATGGAAAATGTAAGGAGTTATAAGAAAGCCTTTGGATGGACAATTGCTGATATAAAATGAATCAGTCCTTCAATTTGTATGCATTGAATTCATATGGAAGAGAACTGCAAACCCAAGGCTGATCCTTAAAGGATGTTGAATTCTATTATGAAAGAAGTTGTTAAGAAAGAAATTCTAAAGTGGTTAGATGCTGTAGATGCTGACCCTACTTCAGATAGTGCATGGGTTAGTCCAATTCACTGTGTTTCTAAGAGTCCAATTCACTGTGTTT
>NW_018217971.1:366528-371495 GCF_001263595.1 Phalaenopsis equestris | reverse complement strand
AGTTAATACCAACAAGATGTTATCGGGTGGCGAATATGCATTAATTATAGAAAATTAAATCCTGCCACTAGGAAAGATCGTTTTCCACTACCCTTTCTAGATCAAATGTTGGATAGACTAGTTGGGCATAAATACTTTTGTTTTATGGATGGATATACTGGTTATCACCAAATATAAATAGCTCCCAAGGATCAAGAGAAAACAATATTTACCAGTCCTTATAGTACATTTGCTTGTAGAAGAATGCCCTTTGGATTAAGTAATGTACTTGCTACATTTCAAAGATGCATGATGGTTATTTTTTGTGATTTAATTGAAAGAGGGATTGAAGTTTTTATGGATGATTTTTTAGTGTTTGGAATTTCATTTGAATCATGTTTAGAACATCTATTAAAAATTCTTAAGCCCTGTGAAGAAACAAATTTAGTCCTTAATTGGGAAAAAGCCAATTTATGGTAGTAGAAGGAATAGTTTTGGGACATCAAATTTAAAAAAATGGTATGGAAGTAGACCCTGCAAAAATTCAAGTGATCGCCAATTTACCTCACCCAACAAGTGTGAAGGATATTAACAGTTTTTTAGGACATGCTGGATTCTACAGGCGATATATTAAAGACTTTTAAAAAATTGCTAAACCTCTATGCCATTTACTTGAAAAAGATATTTTTTTTAATTTTGATAAAGAGTGCCTAAAAATTTTTTAATTATTAAAAGAAAAATTAGTCACTGCACCAATTATTGTTTCACTAAATTGGGAAAAACCTTTTGAATTAATGAGTGATGCTAGTGATTATACTATTGGAGCTATTTTAGGATGAAAGCATGATAAAATTTTAAATTTTATTTACTATGCTAGTAGAACTCTTAATGAAGCTCAAATTAATTATACTCAAACTGATAAAGAGTTATTAGCAGTAGTATATGTTATTGATAAATTTAGATCATACTTAATCAAAACTAAATGTATATTGCGTATAGATCATTCTGCTATTAAGTATTTAATGAAAAAGAAGGATGCAAAACCTGGACTGATAAGATGGGTTCTTCTTTTGCAAGAATTGACTTTGAAATAGTAGATAGGAAAGGAGCTGAGAATCAAATTGTTAATCATTTTTTTAGGCTTGAATTAGGAAAACCACTTTGTTTTAAAAAAGAAAATAATGATTTTTTTCCAGATGAAGAATTGTTCAATGTTAATGAGTGG
The DNA here is from genome assembly GCF_001263595.1 of Phalaenopsis equestris. Lineage (NCBI taxonomy): Eukaryota > Viridiplantae > Streptophyta > Magnoliopsida > Asparagales > Orchidaceae > Phalaenopsis > Phalaenopsis equestris. The sequence goes on along the minus strand of NW_018217971.1, from coordinate 370,291 downwards.
CGTGTTACATGGTATGTCGACATTGTGAATTTCATTATTAATGGATATTATACCATAAAGAATGACACCGACAGAAGATGAAATTTGTATATGAAGTTAAGACTTATTTTTGGGATGACCCATTTTTATATAAATAAGGATATGATCTTATTATTCAAAGATGTGTGCCTTTAGAAGAAACTTATGAAATTATTTAAAAATGTCATAATTATAATTTTGGGGAACATTTTGGTGTTGATAAAGTAACATAAGAAATTTTACAATCTAGATTTTATTGGCCTACAATTTTTATAGATGTTAATGCTTATATCAAAACTTGTGATTGATGTCAACGAGTATGCAATATTTCTAGGAGGAGTGAGATGCCCCTCAACTATTTGTTAGAAGTTGAGATTTTTGAAGCGTTATCTGTGTTTTTATTTTTATGTTGTTGTGTGTGATTTAGAAAAATTTGGTAGTATTTTGACTATATAATGAGTTAGTGATTATTTTAAGACCTTAAAAAGATGACTTGGACATGTTAGAACAATTGTTTGGACGTTAAGTTGACCTGTGCTAAGTTGAGCACCGACGCTTAAGCGCCATACTGGCGCTTAAGCACTAAAATCCGACGCTTAAGCACGACAGTTAAAAAACATGTGCAAATTTGGTTTCTAGAAGATTTAACCGCAAATTAGTTAACTTGGACGTGTGAGAGCAGTTCTAGGACGTGCTTAAAAGTTATAGGAAGAGTTCTAAGGCTATAAATAGAAGGGTTATGTAAAGACTTTCACTACAGCTCCATTTAACCCTGAATTTTAAGTAAAAAGAGAGTTTTTGAAAAATTATTTCTCTCGAGAGTGATTTAAAGAAGGAGGAAGTAATGAAAAAGAATTTTATTAGTTAGAGTGCGCAAGAGATGTATAATAGTTTCTTAGCAGTTAGTATCAAAGGTGTAGCAGAGAAAATCACTAAAATTTAAGCTAACATGACTTTAATTGAAGCGAGAGTGATGGAAATTAAAGCACATCTGGATCATATTGGATGGTAACTTAAGATGCAATTAAGCCATACCAATTTTATAGAAGAAGCAGATAAGGCAATGTATCTGAAGAACAAGTGAATTGAAGAAGATTCAACCAAAGTTATTAATCATCGTCCGTTCTTTCAGATATATGTTCCAAATGTTGAAGGAGAGACAAACAATCGAACAAAATTTGTTCCATCAACTAGAAAGTGGAATTAAGTTCGTGATTTAATATTTATGTGTGTAGTGTTTGTTTATGTTAAGTGTTTTAATGTGTTTTTTATATTATTAAGATCTAGTATTATGTTTAGGAATTTTCTCATCCAAGACTATTTGGATTGAGAATCTATGTATTTGAAAGAGTTTGTAATTGTTCGTGAATTAATATAAATGTTTTGTTTGTGTGAAATTTTGTGTTATTTAGTGTTGAATAAAATTAGTTAAGATTGGTGAATCTTGAGTAAGAGAAGAGATAAGAGGGGAGGAAATAGTTATTACAGTGTTTTAAGACCATATAGGGTTGGTTGACTTAGGCTAGACATGCATTTCACTTAAATCAAGAAAATCAAAATTTGTGCACTAGCGCCTAAGTGCCAAACCGGAGCTTAAGCGCTGCCTAAACAGAATGATGGGCACCTAAGTGCCAAACCATTCATGCTTAAGCGCCAGTTCACAAAATTGGTTCGCGAACTACTTGAAGTGAATTTTTGGGCCGAAAATCTCCATTTTTCCCCAAATTTCATCTCCTATCTTTGGTTTTCACTATTTGGAGAGCTAGGGCATCATCTTAAGTGAAGATTTCTTGGTGGTTTCAAGCCAAATTTGTTAGATTTGATCTTCTTAAGGTAAGAGCTTCACTTCTATGCAAAATTTTTTTATTTTTATCATATATTTTGAGCACATTCATGAGCTACACGAAAATCACTATTCATGGTAAAAATTTGAGAAAAATTGATGGAAAATGCATGAATTTATTAGTTTAAGCTTTTAGGAGTTGAGTTTAGTGAATTGGAGTTGATTCTATAATTTATTTTGAATTTTATACATTTTTTAGAAAATGACACCAAGAATGAAGAGAAGCAAGGGGAAAGCTCCATTTGATTCAAGTAAATTGTCAGTTCGAGAGCTTAGGATCGATCCAATGACGCACTGCATTTGAGGAAATTAATTCTTGAGCGATGTTTCAAAAGTCCGGGAGGAGCTGTAGAAGAGTTGACTGTTAGCCGCTAGTGGGAGCGGTTCTGTTATTTTTCTGTTGTCGCTCTGATTTTTTTGGTATGAGAGTTCTATGCTAATCTCTTTTAGGTTGATGAAAAAGGAGTCATAGTGAGGGGGAAGACATTACCATTTTCTCCTGAGGTAATTAATCAGTTTTATCATTTACCCCAAGTACTTTGTGTATTTATTCAAACTATAGTCATACTGAGGAGGAGCTAGACGAGATTATTTCATCTTTGACTGCTGCGAGAGGGTTATGGAGGATTACGAATGAAAGAAGAGTAAACTTTTATACTTCAAAGTTGGATGCCACTGCAAAGGCATGACATTACTTTATTTTTGCTCTTCTGCTACCTACAAATCATTTAAGTGAAGTGACTCGAGATAGAGCAACCTTGAACTACTGTATTCAGCAGTCCAAGCCTATTAATATTGTATGATTGATTTATGGAGTTATTACCAGTTCTGCTACCACTGCAACTACTGCAGGTTTGGGATTCACATCATTGATCTTTTCTTTATGCAAGCAGGTTAGTGTTAGATATGATAGCTGAGGGGAGATCTTACAACCACTGAAGCCCATTACCAGTGTGATGTGAAGACTTATTCACATCATTCTACTTTTGGTTGGAAGGGGGGATTCTCTAGTTGTTATGTTGCATCTACTTCACTAGCTTCTACTTCACATGCTTCTACATCAGGGGGTCAGACTTCGGGATCTGATTTTCAGTCACATCTCATGGAAAGGATATTGAATAATGTTATTTATACCAATGAAAATGTATCAAATTTAGAGCATTTTGCAGAGCATATGGATGGGTATATGAAGACACGAAGTGATTATGAGGAGGAAAACTACATAACTATGGAGCATCTCAATAGAGGTAATTGGGATGTAATATTTCCTTAGTATCCCATATATCCATCATATGAGCCTACAACTGTTTGGCGTAGTGACAATAGTGATGAAGACAAGGGTGATGATCAGTTTGCATCTTTAGTTCTATTTTATGTTTTTAGTTATTATATTGTTATGAACTGTTGTTGGTACTAGTATTCTGTATTTTTTTATTATGTTTTTAGTTCTGATTGTAAAGCGTTCTGATTGTAAAGCATGCTAGTTTTTGTTATGTTTTATTTTGTTTCGTACACATACTGTGATTTATTTATGTTCAGTTAGTATGTTTTAGTGTTAGTAATGGTTTTAATTGTGTTGTTGTATTTAGTTAGTGTTTGTTGAACTTAATTTTGGAATCTTAGAAAAGTTTAGAATTTAGCTAACTTGCTACTTAAATCTACATGTTTAAAATTTTCAATTTACTATCAGTTACTTTTTGTTATGTTGTAGTCATGTATGTTTGTTAGTGTGTTTTTATGCTTTTATGTTATACTCCACTACATAGAAGTCGGATGAATCTCTATATGTTAAGAAAATTAAAATTTGATCAATTAAATTTTTACTCATGATTTTTATTTTTGTACTTGCATATTTAGGATATACAAATTCCTACAAGCATGTTATAGTTAGTTTCATTCCTG
>NW_018217971.1:342835-366514 GCF_001263595.1 Phalaenopsis equestris | reverse complement strand
TTCCTGCTTATTTATATATGATGCTAAAATGTTTTTATTTCTATTAAAAATTTAAGTTTGGGGAGATGAAAAATTTTAAAGAAACTTAAAAGTTTATTTGTTCTCAAATGTATTTCAAATAAATTTGATTTTGATTTAAAAAATGATTATGAATGTAAAGTTATATTAGGGAAGTAAAATTTTTATTTTAGAATTGAGTAAGAGAATTTAGTTAAAATTTATAGTAATGAAGAAAAGCTTAAGGTTAAAAATTTTTAGTGCGGAAGAAGCTAAGTATTGTGTAACTATCTTTAGTAGGAAAAATTGTATTTTTGAAAAAGTTAGAAACTATGACCTTTTATGAGAAGCTTCATGTTTATGCCATCAATTTGAAATTATTTCTTAGCAAAAAGTTTAGGATAATCTTCTTCCATAGGCAACTAAATCATAACATGTTGGCCATCGAATAAACATACCTTTTAACTCCCAGCCAGCTTAAGGTCCTCAAAAACCTTTCTAATAGCCTCCATCATTGGATGACCCAATTGAAACTTACTGATCCCACTTTCTTGTATGATAGTATTACGATGTATGTATGATTAGATTTTCAATTCTCTTTATATTATACTTCTTCCTTACAACGGTGCCAAAAACTTTTAAATATTAGGATACTATGCAAGTATACATATCATTATCAAGTAATACATGACTTTATGATTAATCCCCAAAGTATTGAACCAGGGAGAACTACAAACTTTTAAGGAGAAATTAGACAACAAATTCTACTTTGAAAAAGTGTCTTACTCAAACTATAGATATTATGGTAGGAATGAAAGTTTGATTCTTTTTAGTAATTTTATATTATTAAAAATAAAGTAAACAACTTCTTTTTGGTAATTTTAATAATCGAAAATAAAGTAAACAACCAACTAAATTTAAATAGATCTTGTAATATGAAAGCAATACAAATATAATATCTTTTCCTTGACATGAATCAGTAACAAGTATAAGAATTTTGATGTGAAATTATTTAAATTGTATTGTGCCAAATAGGAGCAATATTATTCTTTACCCTTACTAATATTGCTATAAAGAACATTGGCTAATCTAAAGTTTGAATAGTCCTGGAGTCGGGCTAGGTAGGGAAGATACTAGCTCTCACACTAGAGTTCCCTCTTCTCCCCCCACCTGGGGGAAAACATCAAGTATCAAAACCTAAAATAATAGACTGAATTGGAGCTTTTAGTCTGTCACTCTAAAGTCCACACTCTAAAGTCCAAAAGTCCACTAACTCTACACCCTTCAAAGTTTATTTCCTTATTTATTTGCACTCAACCATATGAATTACTTTCTCATCCATATAATTTCATGTGATTCTATCATTAATTGACTGAGACAATACCATCACAGATCTTAAATGTTCTCCCAACAAATTTTAACATATCAATTTGCCAAATCAAGAAGTAAATAAAGTATAAGGATTAAATCATCACAACTTATTCCAGCAATATGGATCAATACTTCACACAACTTCCTTCCAACACTTAATTAGTGACCATTTAAAGAAAAAGATAAAGAAAACTGCTCAGAATTCTTGGAGAAAACATAACAACACTTAAGTTTAAAAGTAGAAATCATGTAAAAACACAAGAATTCTAAATTAAAACTAAATGTAGTTACAGAGATAAAAAATTATCTCAATATCCTCTCCACTAAACTCTTGAAGTTCCTTTAAGTCCCTTCCTTTCTCTTAAAACTCTCCCTTTCTTCACTCTAAGAATATCCTAATTCTTCTATGGTGAGAGGGACGACAAAGGGGGCAGGGTAATTCAATTCAAGTCTTATTTTTTTATAGTTTTCCAAATGGTCTCTTAAAAATGTGTGCCCATTCATAAAATATTCCAAGAGTTGCCTCTTTTCAAGAAACATTTCAATGTATTTTCATGCCCATTAACTGTAATTCACTTTTTCACCAAGATTTGCTTCAAATACCCCTTAAAAATTCATATAAATTCATTGAATTTTCCTCATAAGTACCTCTGACGCCAAAGCGCGAGGTCTTCGATGCTTAGACGTGATCTTCTCTGTCTCTTGGCATTTAAGCCTCAGTCCTTGGTGCTTAGGAACAACAGTTCATATTCACACCTACATCATTTTTGCTCTAAATTTGATCATTTTTCACTCCTTTCACCATTTTTCTTCCATTTAATTGTATTTGAAAGAAAAACACACAATTACCTTCCATTAAAGTGCAATATCTCAAAAATAGATATAAATATGTGTACATAAATGTTATATATTTTAGGTGTATCAAAGTCCCCCAAACTTAAAACGTTACTTGTCCTCAAGTGACACTCCAAATTTTCAAAACCAAAATAAGCAGATTATGCAAATGAGTTTCTTTAGGATATTCTAAATTTTTGTTCTAGAAATATATTAGTCCAATTTAGAAAAAAACTTTAGTAAATGAAACCAACTTAGAGTTTAGAAATTTTTAATGTGATGAAGTCTGAAAATATGAGTTTCTATCTTATTCAGAGATTCTTGTGGATTTACCAAATATAGGGTTTAGGCATTCATTCTATCTCCTCCACTTAACATTTTTATTAAGACTAATTGTACTTACTATATTATATCCTTATGCTTAAGAGTTTCTCAAGTCTTATACTTTAAAAAGATCAGATGTGGAACCAATTTTTGGTTAGACACTAATCCTCAAGCTTCTCCTCCCTTTTTAACCTTACTTTTCTTTTCTTTTTTTTTCTTTTTCTTTTCTTTTTTTTTTCATGCAGGATCTTTTTAATCCTTAATTTTCTTTTAAGTGAGGATTACAATATCTAGATTGGCCTTTAATGGTTTTGAATTCCACTCTTCATTTCCTAAAGCAAAGATTTGATATATATCCTTTACTTAAAAATGTAATAAAAGTTTTAGAAATTTTTTTAATAAAAGAAAGTTATGTATTGAAAATAAAAGTCTATTCCTTTGACATTTTTTAAAAATAAAACTTTTTCTACTAAAGATAATTACACAATATTTATCATTTCCGCACTAAAAATTTTTAACTTTAAATTTTTCTTCATCACTATATGTTTCAACTAAATTTTCTTACTCATTTTTATATTTGAAATTTTACTTCCCTAATATAACTTCATATACATAATCATTTTTTTCAGATCAAAATCAAATTTATTTGTATCAGATTTGAGAACAAATAAAATTAAAGTTTTGGAAATTGTTTTTCATCCCCATCAAACTTAAATTTTTAATAAGATAAAACATTTTAGCATAAAATATAAATATGTGGGAATAAAAATTTAAAATAACATGCTTACATGAATTTTCATATCCTAAATATACAAGTACATAAATTAAAAATAGGAGTAAAAATAAATTGATCAAATTTTAACTTAATTTTGACATATATGAGATTCAACCGACTTCTAGTCAGTGGAGGATAACATAAAAGTGAATAAACCCAAACTAACATAAATTCATAACTACAACACAAAGAAAATACATGGTAGTTTATTGAAAATTTAAACACGGAATTCTTAAGTGAAAGTTAGTATTATTTTAAACCTTCCTAATATCTCTGGAATAATTTCTTCACAAACCAACACAATACAACTAAACAACAATGTTCACACAATTATTACTACAAAAACAAAACATAACTACTCACAATAACATAAAAAATAGCAGCAGACCAAACAACTACAACATATAGCAGAGTAGCTGTCCAAACAACTACAACACATAAGGTTCATACAATTTAAAAATAAAATATTCAAATCAATCACTTCCTCCTCCTCCTCATCATCATCATCATCACAAAAATTCATAGGCTCATAGTGAGAGTAATGTGGATATGAAGGAAATACCACACTTTGGTCACCCCTGATAAAACATTCCAAAGATGTGCAATATTTTTTCTTCATAATCACTATGTTTCTTCATATAGGTATCAATATGTCCTACATAGTTTTCTAAATTCAATGCCTTATCCACAGTGTAGTTGATGTTATCTAACATCCTCTTCATTAATTTTGATTGTGAATCAGAACTAGTCGACTAGCTTTGTGATGTAGATGCGCGTGAAGTAGAAGCACGAGATGTAGAAGCACCTGAACCTCTAGAAAATCCTCTTTTCCATCCAAATATAGAATGCTCTCAATAAGATTTCACATTGACACTCGTAATAGGCTTTAGTGGCTACAGAATCTCCTCACAACTATCAAATCTCACACTAGCCTCTACACATAAAGAAAAGATTAAGGATGCAAATCCCAAACCTACAATAGTGGCAGCTTTGACAGAACTAATGATAGCCTGATAGATTAAGGATCCAATATTAATCAACTTTCACCGCTAAATACAGTAGTTCAGAATTGCTCTCCCTCTTGTAAGTTCACTCAGATGATTTAGGGAGTAGACGAGCTGAAATAAAATATTTCCATGTTTTTGCCGTGGAATCAAGCTTTGATGCAATAAAATTCACTCTTCTATCATTCGTTATTTTCCACAATTCTCTTCCTATAGTAAATGAAGAAATAATATCATCTAACTCTCCCTCAGTATGATTATAATTTGAATAAAAACAAAACAAATTAAGGGCAGCTGGTAAAATGAATTGATTACCTCTGAGGAAAAAGCTATATATTTCCCTCTCACCATAACCTAATCTTCCTCTACCTCATGGAGATTAGTGTTAAACTCTCAAACTATAGAAATGCTCGCTATAATAGAAAAACAACAGAAATGTTTCCACTATCGGTGAACTATCAAATCTTCCATAGCTTCGCCCAAATCTTCCATAGCTTCGCCCAGAGCTTCGCCCAGATTTTTAAAACACCACTCAGGAATCAACTTTCTCGACTGCATCACTTCTGCATATTGATCCTTAGCTTTTGAACTAACAAATTTACCTGAATCGAAAGTAGACTTCCCCTTGCTCCTCTTTAATTTTGGTGTCATTTTCTAAAAATCACATAAAATTCTCAATAAATCCTAAACTCAAGTAAAAATCACTAAACTTAACTTCAAATAGCTTAAACTATCACTTCCATGTATTTTTTTATAGATTTTTCTTAAATATTCACCATGAATAGTGATTTTCGGATAATTCTACAATGTACTCCAAATGCACAGTGAAAATAAAAAATTTCCACTTAGAAGTGAAGCTCTCACCTTGAGAAGATGAAATCGAACAAATTTGGCTCAATTCCACCAAGAAATCTTCAACGTTGGAGATGTCCTAGATCCAAAATCACGAACTCAAAAGGAAGAAGATGACATCAGGGGGAAAAATGGTGATTTTCAGCTCAATTTTTCACCTTTAACCGTTCGTGAACCAATTTTAGTGAACCGGCGATTAAGCGCGATTGGTTCAACGCTTAGGCGCCTACCTCTCGGGTAACATGTGCATAAGCACGAGGTTTTGGCACTTAGGCGACAGTGCACAATTTTGGATATTTTTGATTTTTTAAGTTAAAAGCACATCTTACGCAAGTCATCCACCCCTAAATAGTTTATAAATCTTAATAACTATTTTTCTTCCCCTTTTCTTCTCCTCTTTCTCAAAACTCACAAATTTTTCACAATTTCAATTCAACATTAAATAACACATAATTTTTCATACAAACAAACACTTTCATTGATTTTTTAAGACAAATACAAAACAATTTTCTTAACAAATACAAACACTTTCACAAAGAAACACATATTTTCTTCAATCCAAAGATTCTTAGATGAGATAACTCTTAAACACATCAATTCAAATACAAAACAAACTTAACATAAAAAATCAAAACAAACGAACACTAACATCAAATTAATTCCATTCTCCTTCCGGTGGAACATATCCCAACCTTTCACTTGTTTCTCCTGAGGCATTCGGATAGAACGGACGGCGGTGAAGAACTCTCATTGAGTCTTCTTCAGTCTACTTAATTTTTAAATACATCGCTGAATTGCATTTTTAGTTGCCATCTGATAAGCTCCAAATGTGTGCTAGTCTCATTCACTTTTGCTTCAATTGAAGTTATGTTAGCCTCAATCTTTGCAATCGTTTCCGCTATTCTGTCTATACTAACAACTATGAATCCATTACATAACTCTTGCGCACTTTGACTCACAAACCTCTTCTTAACGGATTCTTCTTTTTTCTTCATTTCAATCTCCCAAGAAGACATTTTTCTAAGTTCTCTCGCTCTTTTCCTCTTCTCTTAGACTTTAGAATGAAAATTTGAAGTGGGGTAAAAATTCACTTTATTCCCATGCTACTTATAGGCCTTGGATGAAGCCTAGACCAACTACTCACATTCACAAACCACCAAACCACGTTTAAATCCACTAAACCACATTTAATCCTTCTAGAATATTAATTCTACATGTTCTTTAAACTGTCGTGCTTAAGCGCCAGTGCTTAACGTCCAAATATGCATTCTAACATGTCTAATTCATCAATTTAAGGTTTAGAATCCTAACTATATCATTATATTTATAAAAATCACTACCACATTTTTCTAAATGAAACACAACAACACAAAATTTAAAACAAATACACACTGGTAATTATGTTATGCCTCCCATAAAGTGCTTGGTTTTACATCATTAGCCCGACGTAGTCAATGCTTATTCTGGTTGGTCCAACAACATAAAATCATTTAATTTAAGTTGATCCCCTTAAAAATAGGGTTTCAACCTGCGACCATTTACTTTGAATATTTTCTCAGTTTTAGGATTTTGATATCCACAACTCCATAAAGATAAACTTTTATCACAACAAATGGGCCCATTCACCTGGACAAAAGTTTTCCTAGAAATAATCTTAATCTTGCATTATAGAACAAAACTTGTTACCCTGACTCAAATTTTTTAGTATGAATCATGCGATCATGCCTTCATCTTTTCTTAATAAATCTTAGCACTCGAATAAAATTCATTCTTTATCTCTTCAAGCTCATTTATTTATAATATTCTTTTCTCACTAGCATCTTTTAAACTATAATTGAATTCCTTAATAGCCCAATATGCTTTATGCTCAAGTTTAACTAGTAAATGATAAGCTTTCCTAAATATTAGCTTATACGGGGACATTCTTATAGGAGTTCTATATGCAGTCCTATAAGCCCACAAAGTATAATCAATTTTGACTGAACACCATTTTTATTGGATTCACAAATTTTTCCAAAAAATTTATAATTTCATGATTTGATACTTCAGCCAAACCACTTGCTAATTTCTCCATTATTGCATTTCTAAAATGACTTCCCCCGTCATTTATGTTCACTCTCAGCATCCCAAATCTATAAAATATGTTTGCTCTTAAAAACTTTGCAATACTTTGAGCATCACATCGTGGTAAGGCAACTACTTTTATCCATTTGGATACATAGTCTAATGCTGACAATATATATATATATATATAAATATTTGAAAGATGGTATAAATGGTCTCATGAAATCTAATCCCCAAACATCAAATATTTCAACTTTCAATAGAGGGGCATCTCATTTCTTTTAGAAAAATTTCCTACACATTGATATTGATCACAAGTTTTGATATAAGCATTAACATCGTCAAAGATTGTAGGCCACTAAAATCTAGATTGCAAAATTTTGTATGTTATTTTATCAACACCAAAATGTCCCCCAAAATCAAAACCCCCAAAAATGTCCCCCAAAATCAAAATCATGACATTTTTGGATAATTTCATAAGTTTCTTCTAAAGCCACATACCTTTGAATAATTAGATCCTTTCCTTATTTATATAAAAATGGGTCATCCTAAAAATAAGTCTTAGCTTCAAATAAAAATTTCTTATTCTTTTGGTATGTCAAACCGTATGGTATAATATCACTAACAATAAAGTTCATAATATCGGCATACCATGGAGCACACCACTCATTAATATTGAATAATTTTTCATCTAGAAAATGTTCATTAATTTCTTTTTCAAAACAGAGTGATTTTTCTAATTCAAGCCTGGGTAGATGATCAGTAATTTGATTATCAACTCCCTTCCTATCTGCTATTTTAAAGTCAAATTCTTGCAGAAGAAGAATCCATCTTATCAGTCTTGGTTTTGTATCCTTCTTTTCATCAAATACTTAATAACAGAATGATTTGTATGCACACACATTTTATTCCAATTAAATATGATCTACATTTATCAAAATCATATACTATTATTAATAACTCTTTCTCCATTGTGATATAATTAATTTGAGCATCATTAAGAGTTGTACTAGCATAGTAAATCACTTTGAAAAGCTTATCATGTTTTTGTCCTAAAACAGCTCTAATAGCATAATCACTTACATCACACATCAATTCAAAAGGTTTGTCCCAATCTCGTGAAATAATAATTGGTGCTGTGACAAAATTTTCTCTTAATATCTCAAAAGTTTTTTGGCACTCCTCATCAAAACTACAAATTACATCTTTTTCAAGTAAATGGCATAGACACTTAGCAAATTTTGAGAAGTCTTTAATATATCACCTGTATAATCCAGCATGTCCTAAAAAACTCATAATTTCTCTCACATTTATTGGGTGAGGTAAATTAGTGATCACTTTAATTTTTGCAAGATCTACTTCTATACCATTTTCTGATATGTGATGTCCTAAAAACTTTCCTCCTCATACAATAAATTGGCATTTTTCCAAATTAAGGACTAAATTTTTTTCTTCAAAGCACTTAAGAACTCTTGATAAATGTTCTAAACATGATTTAAATGAAGCTCCAAACATTGAAAAAAAATTCATAAAAAATTCAATTTCTTTTTCAATTAAATCACAGAAAATAGACATCATACATCTTTGAAAAGTAGCAAAGACATTACATAAACCAAAGGGCATTTTTATAAAAACAAATGTACCATAAGACTTGGTAGACGCTGTTTTCTCTTGATCCTCAGAAGCTATTTATATTGGTGATAACCACTATATCCATCCAGAAATAACAATATGTGTGCCAAACTAATCTATCCAACATTTAATCTAGAAAGGGTAGTGAAAAATGATCTTTCCTAGTGACGATCTTTAATTTTCTATAATCAATGCATATTTTTTTGTGACCTATCTTGTTGGCATTAACTCATTATTTTCATTAATAGTCACAGTCACTCCTCATTTCTTAAGAACACAGTGAATTGGACTAATACATGCACTATCCATAGGGTAGATAATTCCAGCATCTAACCACTTTAAAATTTCTTACTTTAAAATTTCTTTCATAATAGGATTCAATCTCTTTTGAAGATCAGCCTTGGGTTTGCGGTTTCCTTCCATAAGAATTATATGCATACAAATTGAAGGACTGATTCATTTAATATCAGCAATCGTCCATCCAAAGGCTTTCTTATAATTCTTCAAAGTTTTCATTAAACTCTCTTCTTCTTCTAAAGTTAAATCTGAGGAAATTTTAATCGATAATTTTGAGGAATCACGTAAAAACACATATTTTAAATATTTAGGAAGTAACTTCAATTCAAGTTCAGAAGGTTTTTCAATTGATGGAAAAAATATTTATGTTTTTCTATCATTTTCGATCGTAAAATTAGAAGTTGTCGGAATTTTGAAAAGTAATATTTTTAAATTTTGAAAATATAAGATTGAGCTGATCTCATATCCTTAGTAGTTTAAATAAACAAGTCTAATGCCACAAGCAATGTATCTATCCTGAAGAATAGACACACTACTTACTGGTGAAAACTCAATTAAATAAACTAAAGAATGTAAGACATCAGTTTAAGTCTGCGAAAAAACTATTTTTTGTGACCAATAAGTTCCCCTATTTAATACAAAGAATTAAATAGGATTTATATTAAGTTAGGTTCTTAAAAGTTTTCTATAAGGAAAAGCCCCTATATTTAACTACATCTTAGATAGTTGAAGTCACCTAAGAAAACTCTCGATAAAAATTAGGGGTTATTGTCTTCAAGGAGTTCAAGGGGTAAGACTTTTCAAAAGATCGACAAAGAGGTGTGAAATGGGATGGGCTCAAATTTGAAACATTTTATTTAAGAATCCAAAGAAAGAAGAATTAGAGGATGTCATGGATCCCGAGGAGAACCTCGGTGACTTCCCAAGCTATCCTATGGTTTGACTTCAGCTTTGAGAAGAAAAGTTATTTAAATAATTCATCTTATCAATTTTATTAATTAGGGCTTACATTTATGTGAGACGGTCGCACAAATATCCTGGAAGATGTGAGGATTTAGATCGTGCGAACAACAACCTCAAAATCCTAAAATAAGTTAGGGATTAAATTGCACAACATGGTTGTGCAAAGTCTAAAGAAAGAGTTGAGGATTTATGTCGTACTAGGCGGACAACCTCGAAATTCTATGGCTTGTTATTTATTTCTAAGGAAAGAAATATTGTAGATCCTCATGCTGTTATAGAAGGTTGCCCATAGAGTTAGCTCCAAGCTCCTCAGTAAAGTAGTGGTCCAAAATTATAGGGTTTAACATATATAAATGACAAGTTTAAAGTTCAATCATTATGGGGGATTAAAGTTGATTAGAAGGACGCCGGTTAGGATCCCGCGATTTCCTCATTTTGGTATCACTATTTTATTTTGAATTTACTTAGTTTAAACGAGTTGTGAAATCCATTTAGACTAGGGATATCTCGTTAGCAACCGTGGGTTACCTCCTTTGAGGGACTCACGTAAATGAAAAAGAACGGGTGTATTCATGCATTTGAACTTGATTAGATTTGGGTAATCATATCGTCGTACCTTTAAAATAATTTGTTTTAGATTTTTTAAAAGGTTGATTAATTTTTTGAAAAGTTGTTTTAATTTTACAAGTAAAGTAAGGTGCACAACCAAGCAGTTATAATATTTGGAAGCATAAGTAAATTGCAGAAAGTAAAATGACAGAAATTAATTAACACTATAAAAGAGTACCTAACATCGGCATTCCCGCTGAGAGATTAACTTTTGCAACACGTATATAATTTTGCATGAAATTAATAAAATTAGAAGATTATCTGAAGGTTTATCTAACAGACCCCAAACTATGACTTATTGAGTTCCGAAAGATCTTAGTGGATGATTTTAGAACAAATTATAGCAAGCTAAATTTGTCCTCCAAAATATCCAAGAGATTCCAAAGTGTTCGGGGAATGACCCTGAACTGCTTTGAAGATCTCTTGAAACACTTCGAGTTTATTTTGAACTTATCATATTATTTCATTAATCATCCAAGGTTAAGTTAAAAAAGGTTACCTTGTTACTTGATGAACTTTGGCATTTCAATTAGTCCAAGAATAGAGTGATCAATTAAACAGTTGACATTTCAGTTAAGAGTTATATAGGTGAATGCCCATAGGGCAAGTTATGGTCATCAAAGATTTTGTACCCATCCCTAAAGTTGGGCTCGTAGTGTTTAGAGGTGTTTATCATCAATCATGTTACCTTTCTAAATCTCATCAAATAAGTTTAAAGATCAAGCCTAGATCACTACCAAGCCCTTAACAATCTCAATGGAAGAATATGCACTTATTAAAATTTAAATTTATGTGATACATATCCTTATTAAAATATCAAATCATCATCAATTGTGGGCTTAAAATAAGTGAACTATCATACTCCTAACCTAAGCCCATCACTTCATAATCATTTGATTTTGATTAACTTCCAAATCTTGATGATTTATAAAATTATAATTTTACTCTTATCATGGAAATGTGGCAAACTATTTTCTACCTTATTAACCCTTTGTGTTTCAATCATCCAAGAGTATTCTTTAAGATCAAAATTATCCATTTTTCCCTTTGATTGATCCTAAATTTTGATTAAGGCACAAGAATCTAAAATGACCATTTTGCCCTTTGGGCTCTCCACTTTATAACTCATTAAAAATAATTCAAATGATTTTGAAAATTTTAGAGTACCCTATCCATGGGGCAATTAAAACATGAGAGGAGAAAATGTGGTTTTTGAATTTTTATTTAATTAATTATTTTAACTTAGAAAATAGAATTTTCAATACTAATTTATTTGATCAATCAAAATAAAGTTTTTTTTTATGGGAAAATATCAGAGGTTCCCTTAGGTCAGAGAAACACTTAAACAAAATTTCATGATTTTTCAAATTAAAATTTCATTATTAAAATTATTTTAATGAAAAATTTGGAAAATATATTTTTAGCCTTTGAAAATTTATTTTTAACTTAGAAAAATTAAGAAAAATATTCTGATAAGTCCCAAGTGATCAGGAAACAATTAGGCATATTTTGAAATTTTATTTATAATTATTATTTTTAATTTAAAATTTAGTTCAAAGATGAAGTGTTGTCTCAAAAATAATTTTTATTTTTCTTAAGTGCCCCTAATAACAAGGAATTAAGAAAATCACTTTTCCTAACTTTCCAAAGTATATTTAATTTAATATAACTATTTTTGTACAAAAGTACAATTTTCCTCATAAAATTAAGTTTAGTACTCAAACTTAATCAAATGATTTTCAATTTCTTACAATAAGTCGACATGATTTTTCTAGACAATGTGAAATTGATTTTTATCAATTTTAATTAATATTTAATTTAAATACAAGTTATGGACACTTCATTAATTATAAAAATGCACAAAATTATTTAAACCATCATGGTATTTTTCCTGAGCTCCACTAACTATAGGAAACCTACTAAAATTTATCTCATAATTTTTTAAGTGATATTTTTATTTATATAATTATATTAAGCCAAAGTAGCAATCCAAGCTTGAAAGTTAGTGTTAAAAACATAGGGATGCTCTCTGACCTTAGAAAAATTAGAGAACATCCCCTCTATCATGAGGAACAAACCCTAAAAATCTCAAACTATGGTGAGCAATATTTAATCACAATAAATTAAAATACAACAAAGAGTATTTAACTAATTAAAAATCAAAGGCTCATCAAATACTTTTTATTTTTGGTCCACATTATTCTCCTCAATTCACTTAGAAAGAGAATATTTTTATTTTATTGTTACAATTTCTTTTGCAAAATTATGGAATTTTGAAGTTGTGGGATTTAATTAATTCATTAAAAGCCTAATTTTCTACTTATCATAGTCACCTGCCGCGTCAACCTCGTCCTCTCCGAAGCGCCCCACATTGCGATCTAGTTTGGTATTGCCTTCTGAGTCAACATTGACTCGGCCTGCTATTCAAGCACTTAGAGCTTGTTCAACACGATCTCGTATGTCCGCCCGATCACACACAATCTGACGGCTCTCCGTCATTGTCTCTGATGGCCAGAGCCCGTGAACCGCATGACTTCTAGACATAATATATCGTTCAATAATCAACCAAATCAAGTGTTGTTTGTTCCTACACCTTCATCTACTCAAGAAAAACATGTCCATACAGTTGCAATGCTATGAAATTAAACTTCTCTTTAGAATTAGTGAAACCGAGCTCAAAATTAGGGTTTATGGTATAAACCTTTGTCTGAGAGGGGAGGCCTCAATCAATGGATTACGAAAGCTTCATTGGAGACACACAAACCTCCTGGATGTGTTGGTTTTCTCTAGTGTAAGCTCCAAGTATAAGTTCAATGAAATGGGGGTGCGGATTTGGTCTAAGGGTAGTTTAGAGAGCTTAAAAGAGGAGGATTTTGATGAGGAACTTCATCTTTTGCTCTGGAAAATCTTAAGAGTAGTTCAATTTAGAGTTTGAGGTTTTTAGAGGATGGCCAAAATTTGTCCTGGTTTTGAGCTCAAAAATTGAGCTCAGGCAATGGTGGAGATGGTTGGAGGATGGTTGGAATGGACTTAAGAGGGCTTGGAGGAGCTCTGAAAAATAATTTGGCAGAGTGTCCCCAAGGAATTAAATTAGCTCTCCTTTTTTCCATGGAGGAAGTGGTTTAAATAGATGGAGAATGGGTGGCTGGTTGGGCTTCAATCCAGGTGTAATTAGTTGCTTAAGTGGAGGGTTGAAGAATGACAAAGGCCAATTGGAATGAGCCAGCTTGGATGGGCGCAATTTGGGTTCGGAAAGGGTGGATGTGGCTCTCAGTTTTGGCTTCTATGGTGACTAGGATGGCTAGACAGTCCTAAGCTGGTGGTCAAGGGGTCATGCGAGCCAGTGGGAGGGTTAATAATGATTAACCCCTAATGGTATGGCATGATGGCAAGGATATTTTGGTTTAGGCCAAAAATGGGATGAGATCCCTTAAATCAAGGAACAATTAGTCCATAACTCATATAAGGTGGGTTAAGTGGGTCCAGCCTAGTCACTAGAGTCGAAATGATGGTTGTAGTAGCTTTAGTTTGATCAATTTGGTTTGGTTTGGTTAATTTTGGTGCATGGGTTCAATTTTGGGCATTTTGGCTTGAAGCTGGGTTTAGGTTGGCCTAGTCATGACATTTGACTCAACTGATTGATCAAGATGGTGTAGATGATGTCATAATGAGTTTAGAAAAGGCTTGGAGTTATTTTAAATTGATTTGGGGAGTCAATTTGGTGGCATTTGGACATTTGGTCAATTTTGTGTATGTTGGGTTAAACTTGGGTTTGAGTTAGGATAGAGTTTGGATAAGGCCCCAATGATGGTTCAATTTGATGTGGTTGATTGTCATGAAAAGTTTTGGATATCAATTGGATGGAAATTTTGGGATTATGGAATTAAATTTTGTGGAATTTGAGGACATGGCTAATTTTGGGCAAAATTGGGGGGTTTTGGTCCAAGTTTATTTTGAGTGAAATTGACGCTTGACCAAGGCCAATTGAAGGTTTAATTTGATGTGGAGAAATGTTATAAAGATTTCATGATGCAAAATTGGGGCAATTGGATAGATTTGGGGGTTCAATTTAGTGAGATTTTAGTTTTGGGTCAAATTGGGGCTTTTTGATTTGGGTTGAAATTAGATTAAAATGTGGGTCAATTAGGTTTGGATTTAGTTTAAATCAAGCTTTTACATGATGAATTTGAGTTTATAATTAAAATTTGGGAAGATTTGGATTAAATTAGTGGACATCGGAGCTGAATTGGGGTAATTGGGCATTTAAAGGCAATTTCGGACTTTTGGTCAAATTGGTCAAATTTGGCTCACTTAAGTGGATAAAATTGATTTAGGGGACACTTGAAATGGTTTTAAAGGGTTTGGGGGCAATTTGGGTCACCAGGAGTATTTTGGTAATTTTGGCAAAGTTAGGGGTATTTTGGTAATTTTGAAAAATTTGGGGTGTTTTGGACAATCTAGTTGGTTTCAAATGGATTGAGATGTTTTTTTGACAAATTTGGTTATTTTGGATAATTTTTGGAATTTTAATAAGTTTTAGGGTTTCAAGGGTAAATTGGTAATTTGGGTAGATTTGGCGGTAAAGGCAAAGTTGGGTATTTTGGTAAAAGTAGGGTGTCAATCACTCTACTTGAGCCTTGGACCAATAGAATTCCCTACTTTGGGTCCTCCAGATATGGTCTTAGTTAAACCCTAACTTAGACCTAGTGGGTCTAGGGGACCATCTACCTGAGTCTCTCAAAAGGTTAATTGATCAAAGTTAAGTCGGTTTGGGCTTGAGGTTATGAGTGGAAGTATAATGTGCAAGTGTGTGTGTGAAACTGACCAAGACCACACCATAAGAGGGCTAAACCTAAGGCCAAGTAATCTTATGGGGACTCCCCTTGAGCTCCCTCATATTGACCCCACCTACTAAGTTCTAGAGGTTATGACCAGTACGTGGAACTTTAAGTTGAGCAAAGAAGAGTTTAGAATTTCTAATGTTGAGGGTTCCTTTTCTTGTTCTCTTGGAATAGTCAACTGGAAATGCATATGGCTAGACCCTAGGCTACTAAGGAAGAAACTAGACCTCAACCAAAAGTGAGAGCAACAAACAGACCCCAAATAGGTGTGGTGTGTGTTGACCGAAAAGATCAACAAAACTAACACAACTGTCTGAGTCTGCACACTCAGAACAGATCAGAAAAGAGTGGAAGGTTTCCATTCGGGAGTTAACAGAGACTCTCGCTGGGGAAAAAATGAAGTAAATTCCAAAAACATTCATCAGGAAAATTGATGGCTCGTCGAAGATCCGATTTCAATTTGATGTTAGAAAACTTCAACCTTGATTTCAAACTTCAACAATTTCAGAAAATGGGAATCAGGACTTAGGTACTAACCCTGAAATGGGAATTTAAATTTGGGTATTAATCCCATAATGAGAATTGAAAGCCTTGTTCCATTTAAAATGGCCTTACATCGATCTCGAGAGATGAGAATAGGATGTCATACTCTAGTTAAGGTGACCTTATACTTATCTTGAGAAATTTGGTTAAGAATTAGATGCCATACTCCATTTAAGGTGGTCTCAAACCGGTTTCAAAAAATGAGAATAGGATGTCATACTCCATTTAATGTGGCCTTATACCTATCTCAAAGAATTAGGTAGAGAATCAGATGTCATACTCCATTTAAGGTGGTCTCAAACTGATCACAAAAGATCATAATAGGATGTTATATTCCATTTAAGGTGGCTTCATACCTATCTCAAGGAATTGCGTAGAGAATTAGATGCCATACTCCATCTAAGGTGGCCTTAAACTGACCTCAAAAGATGAGAATAGGATGACATAATCCATTTAAGGTAGCCTTATACAGATCTCGAAAGATGAGAATAGGATGTCATACTCCATCTAAGGTGGTCTCATACCTATCTTGAAGAATTAGGTAGAGAATCAGATGTCATAATCCATTTAAGGTGGTCTCAAACTGATCTCAAAATATGAGAATAGGATGTCATACTCCATTTAAGGTGGCCTTATAGCTATCTCGAAAGAATTAGGTAGAGAATCGGAAGTCATACTCCATTTAAGGTGGTCTCAATTTGATCTCAAAAGATGAGAATAGATTGTCATACTCTATTTAAGATAGCCTTATACCTATCTCAAAGAATTGAGAATCAGAATGTCAGCACTGATCCCAAGAACGTTGTGAGAGTAGTGTTGAGAATTTGTGGTGTTGAGCTCAAGGAAATAGGGAATGTGAAGAATGACAGTAGTGAAGAAAAATTTGTTGGATTTAGTGAGGTGTGTGAAACTCCGTGAAGGTTGTGACAAATTGTACAGACAAAGACATTCGTGCTGTAAAAATGGAGAGTGGGAAACCTCGAACTCGAGAGAAACAACTCATCAAATTTATCATTTTCTTGTTGTCTTTATCACATTTAATTTTCAAAGTATATTTTTTCAAAATTTAATTTTTGTTGGTTGATTTATTTTTCAAAAAATTTTATTTAAATTTTATTATTAGACTTTTGTTGTATTTTTCTTTGTTCATTATAATTTAGAACCAATGTATGGTTCTGCGGCTTTTTATCAATCACACAAAAGAGTAATTTAAAAAAAATCATTGAAATATGGTAGAAATTTTATTAATATACTTCAAATATGTATTACAAGTTGAATGCATGCTTAAGCTATCAAAAGATGCCATGTTGAATACATTTTAAAGTACCAAATGCTGAGTACATATCATATACTGAACATATCTGAGACATTTCATATCACACATGCTATATCATGATGCAATACAAAAAGTATAAAGATGCATCTATTTGTCCTTTGTGGTGAGCTCCTGATCAAGCTGACCTACTAAGCCACGTTCCAGGAAAAGAATTACTTTCACTTCTACTTAGAGGTACAACTGTCTCATAGTTCGTACGGGTGCAGCTCTTCCATTTCTGGGTTCAGACGGAATCTATGTGGTATTTTATTATCATCAATCTTTCTGAACGTCACAGAAACTTTGCGGTGTCATGCTCCTGGGATGTAGTGCTTTGCAAGATCTGCTTCATTTTCTTTTAAAATTAAAAGTAAACCCACCGATAGTGGAATCTCAACGAATCCTCAAAATTCACCGGGGCCAATAATATCAATTTATTTTCCAAACAGAGTGTTACTCTTGCTCATGAAGGACAACGTGCAAAAGGGGGCCTTACAAAATCATGGTGATTGTGGTGATTGATATGCGGAGGGATGCAGTCTCCTTCATCATAAATGTTGATTATACAGCTATTTGGGATGCAGTTTGTTGGTAGTATGCTCCACCTGACCATTCTTTTAATCATTATGTTTATCTAGAAAGGCAAAGGATCCACCTCATCGTATCTCAAGATATCCGGGGGGTTCCCTAACCTATCTTCGACAAAGTTATAGTAGCAACCACACTGAATGGTTATCCTGCCTTTCTCACACATCCATTTCCGTGATTCTGAATAGGTCTTTTTCATTAATAGAATGGCTCAACCTCTATCTCTCAAGTTGAATACACAGTCGAGAATTCTTCTTTCATCATTTTTAGAGAAAACTCCTGTATGTAGTTCCAAGTCTTCTAAGATGTTGACAAATTTCCCTTGGATTTCTTCATAAAATTCAAATTCTCTCTTATTAACTCTTTTCATTCTTTCTAATTCAGCAGTAGGAATCCTTTGCAGTCATTGGGGTTGCTCCCTCATTTTAATGTATGAAGGAAACCATGTCTGACTAGACTCTGCATGTAGTGGAAAATATGATTTTGTATCTGGGTGTGCGACCTCCTGACACCTAATATTGGCGGTTATATATTCTTTAAAGGTATTGTAGTGCTCTAAATGGAGGACATTACATCTCAGACACTCAACAAATGATCTTGCTGTCAATGCTTGTATGGAAATTTCAATGTCGCACATCGGGCAATTCTTGCAAAGTTCATCTGGAATTTCTGGCATTGTCAACTCTGCAAAAAAATCTGACTCATTCTCCTTGATAAGAAGACTAGTAGAAGTTTTCCTCATGCATGGGTCATAAATTTCCCCTCAAGAATCAAGGAGAGTGTGGTTTCTGCTTCTTGCGTACATTTTTTCTCCTGATGTAAGAAGGCTCTATGCTTGCGACAGTTGGCATTACAACGTATCGTTCTTTTGAGTGGCACATCTGACATTCTTTCTTCATCAGCACTGACTAAATGCCCTATCATTGCAGTTACCATGGACTGTAGACGACTGGTTCATTCCATTAGATGTTGTTGTGTCGTTATTCTCTTCTTCTTCAGTGAGGAGTCTTCTTTGGTACCAATTCTTAGCAGTGATGGTAATCCTTCTGTTTCATGGTGGCTGACTATATTCGTCAGAGAACCCTCATAGTCCACATTGACCTAACCGAAGTCCAAGTCAAAGTCTACGATGCCGCTCTGGGCTACCCTTTCCTCATTCAATGCAAGATTCTAGCCATCTCTAAAAGAGAAAATTAGCTTTTGCCCCGACATCTTTCTGCAGAAGACAGAAAAATATCAGTGTGATAAAATTCATAACGAACAAGAAGAAGAACAAATTTTTTATTAAAAAAGTTTTAAATTTAGACAAGTGCAAGTCTCTTATTTTTTATTTTAATTTAGTGAAATTTCAAAATTAAAAATGAAGGAAACTAAAATAGATAAATTCAAAAATTTTCATTTTATTAAGGTTAATCTTATTACAAAATATTGACCTAGTCACAAACACTTGGCCAAATAAATAACCCCAAAACAAGTAACATTTTCAAAAATATGTTTCAAGCAATGTCATGTCGTGTAGTATATCTTCAAATATCGGCCATTAATCGAGAACATAGGTCTTTCGCCCCGAAAATCCACCAGCTGGTAAGTTTCTCCCGAATAGACCTTCTCTATGAAAAATGGTACCGCCCAAGTTGGTTCGAATTTTCCATCTATCTCGTGGTGTGCAAGAATAGGTCTCTTAAGAACCAGAACGAGGGCACCAACTTTGAATGCCCTTGGTTGGGTCCAATTTGTCATGAACCTACACCATCCTTGCTTGGTATAGTTCCAAATTCTGTTGTACTTCTAATTGTTTTCCCTCGACACTTTCCAATTCTTCAAGTATGAGTTTTGTGCTTTCTTCTGTTGTAATCTAATTGACAACGGTGACTCTGAGAGATAGTGTTTGAACTTCTTGTCGCAGTACGACCTCAGACCCATACACAAGTGCGTAGAGTTTACATCGAGTTGAAATTATGAATGTCTTCTGGTAGGCCCATAAAGCTTCTAATAGTTTATCATGCCATCCTCTCTTATTCTCATCCAAAATCTTCTTCAAAATTTACACAAGCTACTTATTGAAGGCCTTAACCAGCCTGTTTACCCTGGGATAGTAAATTGTAGAGTATCTCCAGTATATCCCATGTCGCTTGATGAGACTGTTGATCTTTGTGCTCTTGAAGGTTGTTCCATTATCTGAAATTACTCTGCGTGGAACACCGAAACAATAGATAATTTTACTCTTAAAAAATTGGAGAACATGCTGTATTGTAACCACCCATAACGCCACTACTTCTGTCCATTTAGAGAAGTAATCAGTACCTGCATGAATAAATCTGTGTCCCTTAGAGGTTGGAGGGTCTATCTGACATATTTTGTCTGTGCCCCAACACTCGAATGGACACGAGGTGACGGTTGGGTGTAGCACATTCAGAGGTTAGTGTAATTCCACCTGCATGCACTTCATAAAGTTGACACCATCTAGCTCTACCCATACAATTGAATGTCATTGCTGGCCAATAATATTCGAGTCTTTTAATCTTTATCTTCATCTTTGGCTCTGACTGGTGAGCTTCACACAATCTGGCGTGTACTTCTTTGATGATATTTTGCTTAGGCATTTCAGCCACATCCGATCAAACAATCTTTTGTAGAGAACATCACCCACTGAAGCATATGACATAGCTCTTTTTGAGATGTGATATGCCTCAGACTTGTCTTCTAGCAACTTTTCAGTTTGCAAATATTCTATTAATGACTTACACCAATATTCGTTAATGTTAGCAACTGCAATCATCATTCCTTCTTCTTTTTTGAGCTTTTGTAAACTTTTGAGGTTGATTCGAGATAGAAATGAACATCCTTATACTATAATTTCAATGGAATCCTCCTGTATACACAGTAATTCCTTAGCAAGTTTTGCTAGAGAGTGGGCTTGGTCGTTGTCTCCCCGAAGAATTTGGTATAGGGTCACATTAGGAATATGTGCCAATAACCTCATTAGATACCGATGGTATTCTACTAATCTTAGCTTCAAAATCTTGTACTGTTCGACAAATTGTTGGATGACGAGTTGTGATTCGCCATAGATGGCAATGTCTATTATATCCATTGAGATTTCCAACTCCAACCCGGTGATTAGTGCTTCAAAATTTGCTTCGTTGTTTGTATCAGCATTGTCAAGTGATAGGAGAATATCAAAATACCCTTATCTGGCATGATGAAAATCAGACTGATTCATGCTTTTCCTAGTATAGCTATCTCTGATCCTTTATCCTTTCTTGCTGATGAAGCTCCATCAAAGTACATTTCCCAATGTCTGACACTGAATGAATCTATTTTTAGTATCCGCTCATCTGGTAGCTCATCATTGAGAGGGGATCCAGTTGGAAGTGAGTGTGCTGCAAGAAAATTTGCTAAAATTTGTCCCTTGATAGCGTGAAGGGGAACAAAAGTTATATCAAATTGCAATAAAATCATCAACCACTTTTCTAAGCGTCCGGAAAGTGTTGTTCGGGTCATCAAATACTGCAAAGGATTAACTTTCAAAATAAGGGTAACCTTATGAGATAGCAAGTAATGCCTAAGATTTTGGGTGGTGAAAATTAAGGCTAGACAATGCTTCTCAATAGTTGGATACTTTATCTCCTTCGGTATTACATGGCGACTCAAATAGTAGAGCGTATTTTCCTTACCCTTGTCATTGACCAGAGTTAACAGGGCTCCGAGAGAGTCATCTATGGCCGCGGTATAAAGTATCAAAGGTTTTTTGGGGATAGGGGCTGCCAAAACAAGAGGTTTCATTAGGTATTTTTTAACGTCTTCAAAGGCCTGATGTAATTTCTCTTCTCAAACAAATTTGACATTCTTTTTAATTAATGTCGAGAAGGGCCAACACCTACCTGAGAGATTGGAAATAAATTGTCTTGGATATGCCAACTTTCCTTGGAAGGAACGTAGCTGTTTCAAGGTTTTGGGAGGAGGCATTTACAAGATAGCTTTAATCTTATTTGAGTCAATTTTGATTCCCCGATGACACACAACGAATCCTAGAAATTTCTAAGAGGTAAAGCCGAAGGCAAACTTTAAGAGATTCATCTTGAGATTGTATTGTCGTTGTATTGTCGTAATCGTGTATTGTCGTAATCGTTCAAACACGATCCTCAAGTCGTACAAATGGTCTATTTTTTGTTTACTTTTGATGACTAAATCATCCACCTAGCATTCCACTTAGTTGTCAAAAAGTTCATCAAAGATATTCGTCATTGCTCGTTTATACGTTGCTCCATCGTTCCTCAACCCGAATGGCATTACTGTGTAGCAGAAAATTTCGATCGATGTTCTGAATGCGATAAGTGCTACATCTTTTGGAGCCATCTTAATTTGGTTATATCCTGACGATCCATCCATCAAGGATAAAATTTCATGTGTCGATGCGATGTCCACCATTAGTTCTGGTATTGATAACGGAAACACATCTTTTGGACACACTTTGTTTAAATCTTTGAAATCAACACATACTCTGATTTATCCATTCTTCTTCTTAACTTGCACAATGTTGGCTAACCATGTGGGGTATTGCTCTTCCCCCACAAATTTAATGTCTATTAAGCTTTTTATCTTAACAATGACTTGTTGCTCTATCTCGATGCACGTCCTTCTGGGAGTTTATTTTACTGGGATCAAATTTTTGTCCACCCCGAGTTTATGAACTGTAACTTCTGAAGATAGTCTTGAAATTTCATCATAGCTGCAGGTGAAGCAATCTTTAAATTCTAATAGTAACTTTATCAATTCTATGGATTCTTTCTCGTTGAGCAGAGAACTCATAATGGTAGGTTGGGGCTGCTCCTCAGTCTTGATGTTGACTTTTTTCAATTCATCCACTGTTGACTGGATTTCTTCTTCAAATTCTGGTGTAGTGTCATCTATCAACTGATCTTTGAAGTCATCCTCTATATTAAGGCAATCATCCTTTAATCTGCTAGTAATGACCATGCAAATTCTGAATCATCGACTGGTCCTATAGAACCAAATTCAAGACCTTCTTTTGAGTTAGGAGTTTGACTTTTGACATTCCACAATTTTTCAAAAAGTTGTAACTTATCCTTTGGCATTTTATTTTGCACATGTACTTGTTGAATTAACTTTTGTACACAAGGAGAAAAATAACCAAAAGGAACTTGATTAGAATGATCTTCCAAATTTAGAAGATTTTCAAAACTAGTAGAAGGGGAAGCACGATAAAACATGATCAGCTTTAAACTAATGCTACAAACTTCCTTGACCTCTAAACTCTCAACCTTTTGAGGGTAGATTGGAGTAAGAGTCATGGTGTGCACATAGTGGTTGATTTGATCATACATCGAATCATATTCCCGTTTCTCCACAACATCCAAGGAAATCTCACTATGGTTTCTTCTATTTTATCATCATCATTTCTTCCTCGGAGCTTTCTTCATAGAACTTTCCTCCATGTCAATACTGATGATCGGCCTAGTCTGTTCAACAATTGTGTCGGCGGGGTCGAGGGCGCCGTCGGCGGCCTACTTCAAATCTCCACATTTTGGTCCTTTTCACTCCAAATTTGCTCCTTTTTGCATCTTTTTGCTCCAATGACCCTAATTCATCATTCCTGCAACAAAACATCAAAAATACCTTTCTTTAAAGTGCAATATCATTAAAAAC
>NW_018217971.1:339025-342035 GCF_001263595.1 Phalaenopsis equestris | reverse complement strand
TAAATTCACTACATAAAATCATATAAATAATTTTTGAAAATATTGAAATAGAGGACATCTAATAGTTATTTTTTTTCTTCCCTCCCCCAAACTTAAATTTTTAAATATGAAATAATGCAGGCGGAAAGAAAAATTATAAATATAAATCATACCTCAGTATTGTAGACATTTTCATCATTCTGAAATTTTTGCAGGCCTTCTCAATAATTCTACTTCACCCGGTCTGTAATATTAGGAGTTTTCTACACATATAAATTATTAGAGGAATTTCTGAGTAATGAAATTTTGAAATAAGTATAAAACTAAAACATTAAACAAGAACAATATTTCCTAATACAAACACAAAACTAAACAAAATGATTACAATTAAAATGCGAAAATAAAAATCACATTACATTACAACTATTAAACTACACATGCAAATTTAACTACCACACTAACTTTATAATAAAAATTAAAAGTATCCAAGTACACAAAATAATAAAAATGAAAGTCCAAATACACAAACATCCATTTCTATTACAAAAGATCACAAAAATAAAAATAAAAGTATAAGTACATCAATGTCATTCAATATCAAAATCCCAAGCTATATCTTCATCGCCTTGTTCAGTAGGAAGATTGGGCTGATATTGAGTATACCGGGGGCACTCAGGAAAAGTAACATCAGGCTCACCTCTATAGTGTCGGGCCTGAGCTTCATAATAAGCTACCTCAAAATTTGAATGCCTCTGAAGGTACTCACTATCGTAATCATGTCGACATTCTAAACCTCCAATCCTTTTATTTATTAATTCTATGCTCTTCCCCTGCAAGGTCAACTCATTCATCAAGTCAGTCAGAGTTCGGGAACTAGAAGGTGGAAGGTCATAACTTGTAGAGGGGACATCTCTACTAGTAGAAGGTTCTTGACTTCTACTCCCAGTTCTCCATTTCTCATGGGATTCATAAGTCTTCAAATTAGCTTTACTAATGGGTTTCATAGGATAAACCCATTCTTCATCTCCAAATTCTATTCCAGAAAGTTTGCAAATTGTATAAATAAGTATAGCGTGCCCAAGGCCTCCACTAGTCTCACTCCTCGCCGTAGTCAATACATTCTTAAGAATAATTCTCCCCACATTTATATTTCTATTATTATGAATACAGAAATTCAGAATAGTTCTATCTCTAGTTACCTCACTATGATGATAAGTAGGTAACGGAGTAGAGAAATGAAATAGTGTCATGCCTTAAAGGTGGCATTCAACATGGAAGCAAAAAAATTTACCCTTTCTCGTTGTTTAATCTTCCAAGTTCCTTTCCCATCTGTGAGAAAGTTGATCACATCATTAAGGGGGCCTTCCATTGTACTAAAAGATTCATAGTGGCAGCTATAAGAGTTTGGGACTTCGTAAAAGGTGTTGATGCAGGAGGCAGTAAATTCAACAGGAAATCCACGCACTTGAACGATTCTATCTTCAGAATAGATTACGTTGGTGTAGAATTCCCTTACAACGTTTGCATCAGCTTTATTGGTGGTGTAAAAAATGTTTTCCCACCTCTGCTCTACAATAACTCGTTCAATTTCTCCTCCCGGACTTTCAAAAATTCGATCTTGTATGCTCTTCTTTTTTTTAAATACTGAAGTAAATTTTGTTTGAGTCATCGCATTGACGAAGCGAGACTCGTCGAACTCAACTCTTGTCTTTTGACATGGAGCCATTTCAATCTAATCAAATTATAGAAAAATTCCAAAAATTACTTCAAATATACAAATCATGGCTTCCAATGGTAATTCAAAGAGTTCAACATTAAGACACATGAATTTCTTCCCAAAATTTTTTCACATTCTCAATTTTTTCGGATCTCCTCAATGTGGAAGAAATCCATGGTGAAAATAAAATATTTTTATCTTGGAGTGAAGCTTTTACCTAGAGATGATCAAGTCCGGTGTCAAAAAGCCTTGAAATCACCTCAAATCCAAGATCTCTCAAGCCCTAGGTCGAAAATAGCATTTTTAGGAGGAAGGGGATGATGAATAGTGGTGGTTGACTGGTCAAAATTGCGGTTGAAGGTGTTTTTTTGGTGAGCTTTCCGTCGGCAGGTTCGATGGCGCTGTCGGCGCGCTCTATTGGAAATAAATCCTAAGTCTAGGAAAAAATCTGCCCCCGGCGGCGTCGAGGGCGCCGTCGGCGGGCTCTATTGATTTTGTCCAAATTCCAGATTTTTACCGTCAATTTCAATCAATTTCAAGCCTCAACGACATCCGTTTAATCATTATAGGCATAATTTTAAGTGATTAAATGATGTACTTATCACAATTAAACTTTCACAACACAAAACATCACATTTATATATAAATTTCAAGGGTTACATTTTACGTTACATAACACACCTAAGTTTGTTATTTTCTCAACCTCAATACATTAATTCAGTATCACAATCCAATCCACAACACTCAAAACGGTGAAAACAAAACATCTTAAGCTTAGTCTCAACTATACAGAGATCTACAAGCATAATTCTAAAGCAAAACAAATGCAAAGTTCAAATCAAAATACATAGATAGACACATAGATATAAATCTACTAATCCTCAAACTCGGTACTCGATTCTCCTCTGAGATCACCCATTTATTGCACATGAACGAAGAGGTTGTAGAAGGGTCGGAATGGAAATTCTTCAGTGGAATCCTCTTCTATTAATTTCATCTTCCTCATAAGTCGTACTAAGCTATCTTCTAAATGTCCATAGTGCTCGAAATGTTCCTTCATACTTCAGTCTAGATGATCGAAAAAATTGGAGATATTATTAATCGCATTCATGACATTTTGTACCTCCTTTTTTTGTACCTCTACCTCCTTTTTCAATTTCTTGATTTGGCACAAGATCACCAGAGACTTATCAGGGACTAAGGGTTGAACTGGCAGTGAATTTTGAGATGCTTGTTCTACTATATTGGTCATGCCATTTTCATCTTTAAAAACTGGGAATCTCTCAGTTGGGTCCAAAGGCTTCCAAGGTAGAA
>NW_018217971.1:337929-338946 GCF_001263595.1 Phalaenopsis equestris | reverse complement strand
GCTCATAAGTTGATCCATGAACGATCAGGCCCAAAACTGACTTCATAATTATAGATCCAATGTCGATCGGCAGTCCCCTTTGGATGCAGTAATTCAAAATAACACTTTTTTTAGAAACTTTACCAATTTTTATTGTCGGTAACAGTTCCACAAAAATGAAAAAGTGCCAATGTTTTGAAACGGGATTTAGGAGTGTCACAGAACGGGATTTATACATGTTTTCTCTTGTTTCCCAGTCGTCAGTTTCGTCAATGTGGGAGAAATTCATGGTGAAAATCAAATATTTTTAGCTTGGAGTGAAGCTCTTACCTAAAGATTTCTCGTTCTTGTGTCAAAAAGCCTTGAAATTGCCTCCCAATCCAAGATCTTTCAAGCTCTAGTAAAGTTTATCCGTGCAGGAGTGAAAGTGATCCATCTTTCTCGCACATAAACAACTCCTTGGTTGATCCCATGTAAATTTGCATAAATTTCTTACCCCACTGGACCAACCACGGCGGCGGTAGTGTAGCACAGCACTTCCCATCTTCGCTGCACTAACATTTCTTCAATATCCATCGTGGGACTATTCAATCCGCGATTTACAAATCCTTGTTCCTTGATCAATCTTTTCTTCGTCAGTAACTTGTTGAAGATTCGTTGCGCTTCCACAGTAATAAACTTTTACCGATTGAAAACTTGCATTCTGGGATTATCGGGGGAATTGAAAGCCATAGGAATGAAATTGGTGGAGTTTCACTTCATTTTTGGAGGGAACCGCCATTTGAACCCGCATAACCGTCAATTCGCCGGTCTCGCCGTCGGCGAGGTCGATGGCACTGTCGGCGAGCCTCTATATTAATTTTGTCTGTAATCTCAGGAAAAACCCGTCGTCGGCGGCGTCTAGGGCGCTGTCGGCGCCCAAGGCAAAATTTGCACAGTTTCGCTCTAGTCCGAATGCGTTCCAATTTTTTTTCATGGATTCAATTTTAAGATATTTCAAGGGTAAATAAGAGTAGTAGAGCTTAATACTACCACAAA
>NW_018217971.1:334676-335122 GCF_001263595.1 Phalaenopsis equestris | reverse complement strand
CTAACCTCTCTTACATTAGTAAGAGGTGTTAGTTTAGATATAACTTGAATTTTTGCAGGGTCTGCTTCCATACCACCTTCCAAAATTTTATGCCCTACCAAAATGCCTCTTGCAACCATAAATTAACATTTCTCCCAATTCAAAACAAAATTTGTTCTTTCACATAACTCTAAAACTTTTTCAAGATAATTTAAGCATGCATCAAATGATGTTCCAAATACAGAGAAATCATCCATAAATACTTCAAATCCTTCATCAATTAATTTACTAAATATAGACATCATACATCTCTGGAATGTTGCAGGTGCATCACATAATCCAAAAGGCATTCTTCAAAAAGCAAAAGTTCCAAAAGTCTAGTAAATGTTGTCTTCTCTTGATCCTCGGGAGATAATTGAATTTTATGGTAACCGGTATATCCATCTAAAAAACAAAAATATTTGTGC
>NW_018217971.1:332824-333616 GCF_001263595.1 Phalaenopsis equestris | reverse complement strand
AAAATGGTCTCCCTAAAATGATAGGTATTTCTTTATCTTCCTCCATATCTAAAATAATGAAATCCATAGGAAAGATAAATTTATCCACTTTTACTAACACATCTTCTATAACTCCCTTAGGATATGTAACTGAATGATCTGCTAATTGTAGAGTTACAGAAGTAGGTGAGAGTTCTCCTAATCCTAATCTTTTGAAAAGTGATAGAGGCATAAGATTTATGTTGGCTCCCAAATCAAATAAAGCTCTTCCAAAAAAATTTTCACCAATAGCACATGGTATAGTGAAACTGCCAAGATCTTTTAGTTTTTCAGGAAGCTTTTCTGAATAATTGCACTACACTCTTTGCTAAGTGCAACAGTTTTATTATTCGTGAACTTCCTTTTCTTGTTCAGAATATCTTTCATAAATTTCACATAATTGGGCATTTGCTCTAAAGCTTCTACGAAGGGAATATTCACTGTTAACTTCTTAAGAATTTTTAAAAATTTGGGAAATTGTCTTCAGTTACTAAGCGCAGTAGCGATATGTCCCAATTGGTTTTCAATATTATTAATAGCAGCTCCTTGATTTTGTAATTGATTTCCTTGAATTTGTAATTAATTTCCTTGATTCTGCAAATGTTGACCCACGTTTAATATCAGCTCTTCCATATACAACTTCTTCTCCTTAATTTGAGTGTTAATGTTAAATCCTGGAGGATAAGAAGGTTTATAGTTAACATTTCCTTGGTTGGATGAATTTCCTAATGGGTTCACTGGGTTGTTTGCCCATTGTTGATTTGTAGAAGAATT
>NW_018217971.1:331380-332473 GCF_001263595.1 Phalaenopsis equestris | reverse complement strand
ACTAATCCATTATAAAAAATTTGAATTATCAATCAATCTGGTAACAAATGATGAGGACACTTCCTAAGAAGATCTTTAAATCTCTCTCTAGCTTCATATATTGACTCTCCATCAATCTGACAGAACGATGTTATGTCATTTCTAAGTTTAGCAGTTTTGGATGGAGGGAAATATTTGGATAGAAATTTCTGTGATAGTTCTCCCCAAGTTCTAATAGATTCTGGTGCTAACGAATTTAACCACATCTTAGCCTTATCCCTCAGTGAAAAAGGAGAAAGTCTAAGTCTAACAACATCGTTTGAGACTCTGTCATATTTAAAATTAGCACACAGTTCTAAAAAACTAGCGAGGTGTAAGTTCAAATCTTCATTTGGTGTACCTCCGAATTGATTGTTTTGCACCATTTGGATAATAGCAGGTTTAAGCTCAAATGAATTAGCAGCTACATCAGGATTTTGGATAGATAAGTGAATTTCATTTGCTCTAGGATTTCCATAATCTCGTAAGGGTCTCGGTTGGTGTTCATTCTCTATTTTCATTTTATTTTTCATTGTATCAGAATTTCTAGGTTCTCTTCTCAATCTTCTAATTTTCTAACAGTGCGTTCTAATTTCGAATCGTAGAGTATAAGATTTTCAGGTCCAAATTTACGCATACAATTTGAAATCAGTACTCAATAATATAATTAACTAAATATAAAAATAAGTTGCAATTCAAGTAAAAAATTTCTAATAATCCTAATCTGTCCGTTACTCTAATCATGATTTG
Source organism: Phalaenopsis equestris (assembly GCF_001263595.1). Classification (NCBI taxonomy): domain Eukaryota; kingdom Viridiplantae; phylum Streptophyta; class Magnoliopsida; order Asparagales; family Orchidaceae; genus Phalaenopsis; species Phalaenopsis equestris. The sequence goes on along the minus strand of NW_018217971.1, from coordinate 331,705 downwards.
ACTCACTCACTCAATCACTCCCCGGCAACAACGCCAAAAACTTTGACAGCGACTTTTTATATGCTTAAAATAAAAGATAAAATGAACGTAATAAATATTTAATTAGAAAAGCAATACTTTAATCACAACAACAAAGTTCAATTTGCTTATCTGTCATTAATAGTCAATTGATATGACTAAAATATCCTCCCACGTTCCCCTCACTTGAGGGCTAACATCTACACTTCAGCACCCAAACACTTCAGCACGAATGTATGTAAATGCTCCTTTTCTTTGTTTTATAATCTTACCCTTAGTCTGTCACTCTAAAATCTCCAATTCTACA
>NW_018217971.1:269657-331363 GCF_001263595.1 Phalaenopsis equestris | reverse complement strand
TATTTCCCTATTTATTTGCACCCAACTTCCAAGGGCTTTGACCTCTCTGAATCTTTGATGTAATCTTCACTTTAGTTGTATGACTCAACATATTTTAACAAATCAATTGGCCAAATTGAAAGTAAATTAAGATTGAAGTGAAAAGATCATCACAATTTATTAAACATTTTCTTGCTTCACCAATTCAAATCACCATTTCACAAATCTTGAGACAAAGAGAAAGACAGAGAAAACTACTCAGATCTCATGGGAAAAACACAACAGAACTTGAAATTCATATATAAAATCAAAGTCATATAAACTACAACTAGTAAATAACTTATCTCTAATTTCTTCTCTAGAACACTCCTTGAAGTTCCTCTGAATCTCTTCCTTTCTTTACAACACACATCATTCCTCTTCAAAGCAACAAGGAGGAAGAAATCTCTTACTTTCCCTCCGCTCTTACAATCTCTTGAAGAATTCCTCACAATATTGGAATCTTTCTAATCTCTAGGAACTCTCTCTAGCACTTCCTTTTCTCTCTAGATTCTCCCCCACTCTTTTAATTTTCGGCCAAAATAGTCTATTAAAATTGTGGATGAGCTTTCCCAAGAGTTGCCTAAGCATCCCTTCAAAATTTGGCCTTATCCAAAGCTTGAGTAGGCAAAGCTGGAGTAGGCATAACCGCCGAGCTCGCCGTCGGCGACATCGAGGGTGTCGGAGGTCACCATCGGCAAACCTTCTTCATGAATTAATTCTGGAGTCTCGGGATTCGCTCCTTTTTGCATCTTTTTGCTCCAATGACCCTAATTCATCATTCCTGCAACAAAACATCAAAAATATCTTTCTTTAAAGTGCAATATCATTAAAAACAGTATAAAATAGGTATGAAAATCTCAACATATTTTTCTTTGGTCATCTTCAATTGTGATTGTTATCCCAAGTTGTTCTTTTAATGAACAAACTTCATTCAAGGATGTGCTGGCCAAGTGAGCTAAGCAAATCTCCGGGTCAAGCAAGGTTGTAACCATAGCTCTCTCATCTCCTTTGACAGGATCAGAGCATCATAGATGCTTAGTTTGGTCCGCAACCTCTTAAGATGAGCTAGCACGTTATAATCCACTTTATATAATCCTCCAATCTTTATTTGGTTATGTGGCTCTTTCACTGGCGAAGGTGGAGGTAGCTCTTCTCAAGTGACTATTTATTTTCCTTTATCCACTGAAGTTGTTCCTAAAGGTAATACCTTCCCACTTCTTAGATTTATTTCTGTGATTTATTTTTCTTGTTGAGATGTTGTGGCAATACATTTGATATTTTTTCTTCATCAAAAAAATCCAAGTTGATGACAAGTGGTATACCATGGTACTCAAGGACTGGTTCCTCACTCCCGGTGCTATCGTAAATGGTGTTGTTGACATCTCCTTCATTCTCGTTAACGGGTTCATCAGACTTAAGTACTATTTGAGGATTAGTTTGGGATTTGACATTAGAGTTAGATTGGTCAAAGTTTGTTATGTTATCGCTAGAGACAGTTAGAACGTATCTGAAATCATAATCATTATATTCATAAGACCCAGGTGGGGCAAAAGGATAATCATACATGATTAGGGGTTCAAGGATTTTCTTCTCCGAATCCGAGACAACCAATCTTACAAAGGCAGCCCCTATCCTACCCCTCCCCCATGCTATTGGTCTTCATGATGACGTTCTTCTCCTTCTGTTGTTGCAGTAATTTTTCAGGTGAAATATCTAACTTGGGCTCGGTAGTCTATAAACTCTGCATGATTGCCGACATTAATTTGGTCTGAATCTGATCCAGTATCTTCATGGATGACTTGTTCCAAACTGTGCTCATCCATCTTTCTTTGAATACAGATCTATCGGAGTGATTGACTCAGCTAGAAATCATATATATAGAATTTCTTTCAGGCTCATTTAAATATTCTTTCCGGATGGTTATATTTCCTTCTTTAAAATTCCTATCGAGTCATTCCTTGAAAATGAAATAACCCTCTATTTTATGTCCCAACATCCGGTGATAGGGGCAGAAATTGGGATGCTCTTTCTTGTTAACTTCTTTAATTCTGACAATCTGAACTCGGGCTTCTTCATTAAGTTTCTGAACATCTTTGGCATAGTCTCATCTTTAAAAGAATATACTCTCTTCTTTTATTTTGAAAGAGTTGGACCACATCTACCATTTGTCCAGTGTGGTCCCCCCTAGTGTGACTGTTGGCTACACTGGCCATACTATTGTGTCTGTTGTTATTGAGCATGATGTGTCAACTACTGGGAACTCTGATGAGAATGCTCTTCCTGAATCTTCATTGACTACTTTACCTTATCAACTTTCACCACTGTTTCAGACTTCTTCTCGAATAATCTGGCTGTCTTGGATTTTTTTGACTTTTCTTGGGAATCCATATGCTTAATTTCCTCTTGTAGATTGCTGACTTTGCTGAGTAGCTTCTCAAAGGACTTGATGGTGAGTCCCTTAAGCATGAAAGCTATCAAACCATTGTTGCTTTTGAGTAGAATCTCAATTGCATGTTGTTCCTATAGTTGAGGCTCACATTTCATGCTTAGGTTTCTCCACCTCAAGATATAGTCTACTAAAATCTCGTTAGGCTTTTGCCTTTCCACTATAAGATCTCCAATAGTAACGTGATGATGTGCTCCAGTGAATCTTATCATGAACAACTGTTATAACTCGGCAAACGTTTTTATTGGTCCATTGGGCAACTCGGCATACCAATCAAATGCTATCCCTTTAGGCTGCTGACAAACTGATGGAAGAGTAACGCTTCATCACCTCCGGTGTTGCCACAACTGGCTCGAAAATGTGCTACATGTTATCTTGGATTTTTGGTCCCGTCGAACGTCTTAAAGTTAGGTGGCACAAAACCCTTAGGGTAGGGCACAACATCAAACTCCTCAGGGTAAGGTCTACCCTTTGAAATCAATGCACCTATATTGGGCTAAGGCCTCTCTAACTGGTTGTTCGATAAACTGATTTATATCCAATTTTGGTATTACACTTGGTGTGGAATCTTTATTTTGCCGATCATCTCTGCTGGAGGAGGCAACTTCTCTCCTTTCATTGGTAATGTGAACTATCTCTAGCCGATTGACTGCAGGAGAAGCTAACTACTATGACTGAGACTGTCCATGAAATGTAGCCATGACGGCCATTGTGTTGGCCATTTCTTCCATTCTCTTCTTCATTTGATTGATTTACTCATCTCTTAGCAGAACAATCCTATGCAAATCATCTATGGTGCTCCCTTCAACAAGAGGTTGGTCATCACTCGCAGATGTGGCGGCTCTAGTCTTGATGACATGAATATCCATAAAGTCTTCATTGAGATAATCATTAAAATCAAAATCTTCATCATCATCAACGTCACTCCATGTTCTTTGGCTAACTCAGAAATCTCAACCCTAAGCTTTTCAAATTTTTCTTTAATTATTAATTCTTGAATCATCTTAAGATCTGAAGGACTTTCCTGAACATCCTCCGCTTGTTCATCAAACTCAGTAGCAATAACTGCAACGATGTCTGATACTTTGGACCCTTACTTCATTCAACAATCTTGCCCTGCGGGCTCATTGAACTGTGTTGGTACGACGACCTTGGGTACCTATACCTTTTTTTTTGATAATGATGCCTTAAGACGGGGTGTCTCAACAGAGGCATCAGCTTGTGGAGAGAGGCATGCTCCCCACAGCGCATACCAGATATAGTGTCGGGGGACTTCTTTATTTTCTCCTTCTTTGGGGCACTCTTACATTCAACAACTGGTGGTATCCTCAGAACTAGATGTGACTTGGTTGGTCGACGTCCTGCAGACCTTGGAGCAGCAATGGTAACAAAATTGGTGGTAGTGACAGTAATATCAACTCGACTCCCTAGACGGAATCTAATGGGAATGCGAGCTGACAAAACTTTAGCTGATCTTTGAGACTATCGAGCAGCTCTGACATCCTTTAAAATTTCTTTCTTCATTTGAGGGGACACTACACATCCCACTCGCTTAAGTAGTTTAACTATTGAACATCCTTCTTTAAAGGATAACCTTTAGAATATTGTAGAAACTTTGGTGATAGGAGTGGGTTTCTCCTTCTCCTCATCATGACCATCAAGCAACAATAAGGTAGAAGCAATTTTCTGAATACTTTCATACCCATTAGTGTTCATTAATGGGTGGAACCTACTCCCTCACAGAAGTGAAGAGGTTTCAAGCAATCTAAGGTCCTCCTGGTGAGGAATCTCATAAACAGGTACCTTTTTTGTTAGCAGCCTTTCGAACCTTTCGACTGTGATTTTTTCTCTGAGATTGAGTTAATGACACAGACTTTGAGCTAGATTCAATTGCAAATATGGATGGATGGGTAGTAAATCCTCCAATTGTATCTTCAATAATCATATTTTCCTTCCCTTTGGCAGATGAGGGAACAAAAAACTTAACAGGTGTCGGGGTAGCAGTAGTCTTCACCTTCTTGCAGGAGGGGAAATTTTGAAGGCAGCTCAGATTGAATTCAAAAAATGGATCATGTACTTTTGAAGTGACAACTTTCATTAAAACAAATGGAGCCTTTCCAAGCACAACCTCTAGTTCGTCGAATCTGGCTCCAAACTTGATGGTAGAAGCGACATTGCAAGCATCGCGACTAGTTGGCAGGTTGCAGGAAAAAGTGAGCTTCAGGAAAGTCATTGCAGCAGCTTTAAAAAATAAAGCTCTAGGGTTATTTATTTGGCCAAAACTTTATATTTCTTGTGCAAACACTAAAAAATTAACAAAGGTTGTAATGTAGACAGGGCAAGTCTTAATTAAATTTTTAGTTTGTGAAGAATTTAAAATTTAATAAAGTAAATTAAAGGTAAGGGAATTTAAGTAGTTAAAAGTTTAAATTTAACCAAGCACGCGACAATTCAATTTAATTTGCAAAGTAGCAAACCGAACCTATAAAAACACGAGGAGAAAAGTAAAGTTTAGGACCCAGTGTGGGACCTTTTTCACAGCGCAGAACGCCCAGGCACAACTAGTCCATCAACACACCTATTGGGCGTCTGACCTCACACAAATGATAAAGTCCTAATGAACTCATGAACCTCTCTATTCAAAGGTGATTAAACAGATCGTCTTGAAGTCTAAAAGAGTTGACCGTTCTTACTGGAAAAAAAAATGGGTGAAGCATGCCAACGGAAGAAGGGTAATTTGGTCCACAAGGGACATAGACACATTACCGATGTATGAAGATAAAATTCCCTGATTTAAATGGAGAGAGAAACTGATCCCCAGTGGAGTTGTCAGAAGCTGTTGGTCATAAAATTGGAAGTTGTCGGTTGCCGAAATGGATATCCCGACACCCAGTTTAATTTAATATATGTATATATAATTTTAAAAAGTAATATTTTTAAATTTTAAAAATACAAGATTGAACTGATCTCATATCCTCAGTATTTTAAATAAATGAGCCTAATGCTACAAGCAATGCATCTATCCCCCAAAGAATAGACACACTACTTACTGGTGAATGCTCGATTAAATTAACTAAGGAATGTATGACATATGTTTAAGTCTGTGAAAAAACCATTTTTATGTTGACCGAGAAGTTCTACTATTTAATACAAAGAATTAAATAGAGTTTATATTCAGCTGGGTTCTTAAAAGTTTCCTATAAGGGCAAGCCCCTATAGTTAATTACATCTTAGATAACCGAAGTCACCTAAGAAAACTCTCAATAAAAATCAGGGGATATTGTCCTTAAGGAGTTCAAGGGGTAGTACTTTTAAAAAGATCAGACAAAGAGGTGTGAAATGGGATGGGCTCAAATTTGGAACATTTTATTCTAGAATCCAAAAGAATGCTGTCATGGATCCCGTGGAGAACCTCAGTGATTTTCCAAGCTATCCTATGGTTTGACTTTAACTTTGAGAAGAAAAGTCATTTAAATATTTTATCATGACAATTTTATTAATTAGGGCTTACATTTATGCGAGACGGTCACACAAATAGCCTGGAAGATGTGAGGATTTTGGTCGTGATGAACGATAACCTCAAAATCCTAAAACAAGTGAGGGCTTAAATTGCACAACATGGTTGTCCAAAGCCTAATAAAAGAGTTGGGAATTTATGTCGCACTAGGCAGACTTCACAAGCTATCTATGACTTGTTTCTTAATTCTAAGGAAGGATATGTTATTGTAGATCCTCATGTTGTTGTAGAAGGTTGCCCATGGAGTTAGCTCCAAGCTCCTCACTGAAGTAGCAGTCCTAAAGTCTAAGGTTTAACAGGTTTAAATGACAAGTTTAAAGTTCAATCATTATGAGGGAGCTTAAAGTTGATTAGAACGACATCGGTTAGGATCCCACGATTTCCTAGTTTCAGTATCACTATTTTCTTTTGAATTTACTTAGCTTAAACGAGTTGTGAAACCCATTTAAACCGAGGAGATCTAGTTAGCAACCATGTGTTACCTCCTCCGAGGGAATCCCGTAAATTCAAAAGGATGTTTTAAATTGAGAAAAATTTCAAAGGATTTATTTTTACCTTTGAAACATTTTGTATTAGATTTTTGAAAAGGTTGATTAATTTTTTGAAAAGTTGTTTTAATTTTGCAAGTAAAGTAAGGTACACAACCAAGCAGTTATAATATTTGGAAGCAAAAGTAGATTGAAAAAAGTAAAATAACATAAATTAAATATTACGATAAAAGCATACCTGTCATCTTCTCGGCATTATTGCTGAAAGATTAGCTTCTGCTCATGTATATAATTTGGAGGAAATTAAATAAATTGTAAGAGTAGATGAAGGTGTATCTAACAGGCCCCAAACTATGAATTTTTGAGTTCTGAAGGATCTTAGTGGATAATTTTAGAACAAAATATAGCAAGTTCAATTTGACCTCCAAAATATCCAAGGATTCCAAAGTGTTCGGGGAATGAATGAACTGCTTTGAATATTTCTTGAAACATTTTGAGTTTATTTTAAACATATCATATTATTCCTTAATCATCCAATGTCAAGTTCAAAAAGGTTACCCGTTACTCGGTGAACTTTGACATTTCAATTACCCCAAGGATAGGGTACTCAATTAATGAGTTGGCATTTCATTTAAGAGTTATGTAGGTGAATGTCCCTAGGGCAAGTTAATGTCATTAAAGATTTTGTACCCATCCCTAAAGTTGGGCTCGTAGTGTTTAGAGGAGTTTATCATCAATCATGTTGCCTTTCTAAATCTCATCAAATAAGTTTAAAGATCAAGCATAGATCACTATCAAGCCCTTAACAATCTCAATGGTAGAATATACAATAATTAAAATTTTAATTTTTGTGATACATTTCCTTATTAAAATATCATATCATCATCAATTGTGGGTTTAAAATAAGTGACCTATCATCCTCCTAACTTAAGCCCATCACCTTAGAATCATTTGATTTTGATTAACTTCCAAATCTTGATAATTTAGAAAATTATAATTTTACTCTTATCATGGAAAGGTGGCAAATTAGTTTCTACCTTTTTAACCCATTGTGTTTCAAACATTTAAGAGTACTCATTAAAAACAAAATTACCAATTTTTTCCTTTGATTAATCTTAAATTTTGATTAAGGCACAAGAATCTAAACTGACCATTTTGCCTTTTGGGGCTCTCCACTTCATAACTCATTAAGCATAACTCAAATGATTTTGAATATTTTAGAGTACCCTATCCATAGGCAATTAAAACATCAGAGGAGAAAATGTGGTTTTCAAGTTTTTATTTAAATAATTATTTTAACTTAGAAAATAGGATTTTCAATATTAATTTATTTAATCAAACAAAATAAAGTTTTCTTTTTTTATGGGAAAAATATCAGAGGTTCACCAGGTTAGAGAAACACTTAGGAAAAATTACATGATTTTTCAAATTAAAATTTGATTATTATAATTATTTTAATGAAAAATTAAGGAAATACATTTTCAGTCTTTGGAAATTTATTTTTAACTTACAAAAACTATGAAAAATATTCTAATGAGTCTCAAGTGATCAGGAAACAATTAGGCACATTTTGCAACATTTTTGTATTTTTGGAATTCTTAATTTAAAATTTAGTTCGAAGATGAAGTATTTTCTCATAAATAATTTTATTTTTATTAAGTGCCCCTGATCACAAGAAACATAGAAAACCACTTTTTATAGTTTTCCTAATTGTATTTAATTTAACATAATTATTTTTGTACCAAAGATTAATTTTTCTCATAAAATCAACTTTAGTACTCAAACTTAATCAAACGATTTTCAAATTTTTATAGTAAGTCAACATGATTTTTCTACATAATGTGGAATTCATTTTGTGAAATTTTTCTTAATATTTAATTTAAATAAATGAATACAAATTATGGACACTTATTTAATTATAGAAATGTACAAAATTATTCGAACCATCATGGTATTTTTTCTAAGCTTCTCTGACAACAGGAAGCCTACTAAATTTTATCTCATAATTTTCCAAGTAATATTTTAACTTATATATAATTTTATTGAGCCAAAAGAGCCATCCAAGCTTGAAAATTAGGGTTACAAATATAGGGATGCTCTCTGACCTTGAAAAAAATCAAAGGACATCCCCTCTTTCAAGAGGAAAAAACCCTAAAAGTCTCTAGCTATGGTGAGCAATGTTTAATCAAAATAAATTAAAATACCATAGAGAGTATTCAATTAATTAAAAATCAAAGACTCATGAAATAATTTTTATTTTTAGTTGAAATTATTCTCCTCTATTCACTGAGAAAGAATGTATTTTTATTTTATTTTTATGATTTTTTAATGCAAAGTTATGAATTATTGAAGTTCTAGGATTTAATTAATTCATTAAAAGCCTAATTTTCTACGTATCCTAGTCACCCGCCGCGTCAACCTCATCCCTTTTGAAGCACCACGCATTGCGATCTAGTTTGGCACAACCATCTGAGTCAGCGTTAACTTGGCCAGCTGTTCACACACCAAGAGTTCGTCCAACGCGATCTCACCCGTCCGTCTGATACATGCGCGATCGCAGGGCTCTCCGTCATCATCCCCGATGGCCAGAGCCCGTGAACCACATGACTTATAGACCTAAGATCTCACTCAATAATCAAACAAATCAAGTGTGGTTTGTCCCTACACCTTCATCTACTCAAGACGAGCACATCAATATGGTTACAATGCTATGAAACTAAACTTCTCTTCATAATTCGTGAAATCAAGCTCAAAATTAGGGTTTATGGTTTATACCTTTATCTGAGAGGGGAGGCCACAATCAGATGCTTGTGGAAGCTTCAGTGAAGTCTTACTAATCTCCAATATGTGTTGGTTTCCTCTGGTGTAAGCTCCAAGTATAAGTTCAATGAAATGGGGGTGAGGCTTTGGTGTGGGGTGGTTTAGAGAACTCAATAGAGGGGGATTTTGATGGGGAACTTCCTCTTTTGCTCTGTGGAAGCTTAAGAGCAATAAAATTTAGAGTTTGAGAGGTTTTTTGTGGATGACCAAAATTTGTCCTAGTTTTGAGCTAAAAATTTGAGCTCAGGCAGTGGTGGAGATGGCTGGAGGATGGTTAGAATGGACTAAGGAGGGCTTGGAGGAGATCTGCAAAAAAAATTGGCAGAGTTTCCCCAAGGAATTGGATTAGTTCTCTTTTTTGCCATGGAGGGGGTGGTTTAAATAAAGGGAGAATGGGTGATTGGTTGGGCTTCAATCCAGCTGTATTTAGTTGCTTATGTGGAGGGCTTAAGAATGTCAAAGGCCAATTGGAATGAGCCAGCTTGGATGGGTGCAATTGGGTGGAAGCGGCTCTCGGTTTTAGCTCCTCCGGTGACTAGGGTGGTTGACCAAGCCTGAGGTGGTGGTCAGGTGGTCAGGTGAGCTAGTGAGAGGGTTAATAATGGTTAACCTCTAATGGTATGGCATGATGGCAAAGATATTTTGGTTTAGGCCAAAAATGGGATGAGATCCCTTAAATCAAGGGACCTTTGGTCCATAGCTCATATAGGGTGGACTAAGTGGGTCTAGCCTGGTCACTAAAGTCCAAATGGTGGTTGTTGTGGCTTTAGTTTGACTAGTTTGGTTTGGTTTGGTTAATTTTGGTGCATGGGTTCAACTTTGGGCATTGTGGCTTGAAGATGGGTTGAGGTTGGGCTAGTCATGACATTTGGCTTAATTGATTGATCAAGATGGTGTAGATGATTGTCACAATGATTTTATAAAAGTCTTGGAGTGATTTTGAATTGATTTGGGGAGTCAATTTGGTGGCATTTGGACATTTGGTTAATTTTGGGTATGTTGGGTTAAACTTGGGTTTGAGTTAGGCTAGAGTTTGGCTAAAGCCCACTTGATGATTCAATTTGATGCGGGTGATTGTCATGAAGAGTTTTTGACATCAATTGGATGGATATTTTAAGATTATTGAATTCACTTTGGTGCAATTTGGGGACATGGCTAATTTAGGGCAAAATTGGGGGGTTTTGCTCCAAGTTGATTTTTAGTAAAATTGAGGCTTGAACAAGGCCAATTTAAGGTTCAATTTGATGTGGGTAAATGTTTTAAGGAGTTCATGATGCACAATTGGGGCAATTGGATAGATTTGGGGGGTTCAATTTAGTGTGATTTTGGTTGGGTCAAATTGGGTGGCTTTTTGATTTGGGTTGAAATCGTATTCAAATGTGGGTCAATTAGGCTTAGATTTGGTTTCAATCAAGCTTGGACTTCAATCAAGCTTTTACATGATTCAATCAAGCTTTTACATGATTAATTTGAGTTTAGATTTGAAATTGGGGAAGATTAGGATCAAATTGGTGGACATTAGGCGTTAACTAGGATAAATTTGCCTTTAAGCCTTCAGGTTTTTGGTCAAAATGTTTCAAATTAGTCAACTTGGACTCAACGGAGTGGTTCAAATTGATTTGGAGGACATTTGAAATGATTTTGAAGGTTTTGGGACAACTTGGGTCACGAGGGGTATTTTGGTAATTTTGGCAAAGTGAGGGGGTATTTTGGTAATTTGGAAAATTTTGGGGTGTTTGGGATAATTTGAGATGATTTTTTGACAAATTTGGGTATTTTGGGTAATTTTGGAAATTTTGATCAATTTTGGGGTTTCAAGGGTAGTTTGGCATTTTGGGTAGATTTGGGGGTAAAGGCTAAGTTAGGTATTTTGGTAAAATTGGGATGCCAATCACCCTACATGAGCCATGTACCAATAGAATTAGCCACATTGGGTCCTCCGTGTACAGGTTTTAACTAAACCCTAGCCTAGAGCTAGTGGGTCTAGGGGACCATCTGTATGAGTCTCCCAAAGGGTTAAGGGATCAAAATTAAGCAGGTTTGGGCTTGAGGTTGTGAGTGGAAGTGTAATGTGCAAGTGTGTGTGTGTGAAACCGACCAAGACCACACTACCAGTGGGCTAACCAAGTAATCTTATGGGGACTCCTCTTGAGCTGCCCCATATTGACCCCACCTACTAAGTGCAAGAGGTTCGGACCAATATGTGGAACTTCAAGTTGAGTAAAGAAGAGTTTAGATTTTTTAATGGTGAGAGTTCCTTTTGTAGTCCTCTAGGAATAGTCAATAGGAAAGTCCTATGGCTAGACTCCAGGCTACTAAGGAAGAAACTAGACCTCAACTAAAAGTGAGGTCAACATCGTGTCCAAAACTTCAAAACTTTCTCGAACATCATTTGAATCTTTCTCATAAAAATCATCATATTTCTCTAATTCCTCTTTTTTCTCATGTTCTAACTCTTTAATTTTATATTTCTCTTCATAAGTTGCTTTGAAATGACATTCACTCAGATACTTATTACATCAATTTAGTAACATTCATCATCTTTACTTTTTGTAGGATACTTCATCAATTTTAAAATATTAAAAGTAACTATTTTAGCATTGACGCACATAGTTAATTCCCCTTTCTGCACATCTATCATTGCTCTTCCCGTGGCTAAGAAAGGTCTCTCTAAAATGATAGGTATCTCTTTATCTTCCTTCATATCTTGCATAATGAAATCAACATGAAGGATGAATTGATCCACTTTCACTAAAACATCTTCTATAACTCCCTTAGGATATGTTATTGAATGATCTGCCAACTACAAAGTTATAGTAGTAGGGGATATTTCTCCTAATCCCTATTTTTAAGATATTAATAATTGAATAAGGTTAATATTTGCACCTAAAACACAAAGCTTTCCCATAAATTTGTCTCCTACTACACATGCAATTGTGATGCTATCATGATCTTTAAGCTTTTTAGGAAGCTTTTTCTGAATTATAGTACTGCACTCTTCACTAAGTGCAACAGTCTCATTATCTTCAAAATTCTTTTTTTTGTTAATAATATTCTTCATAAACTTCATATAGCTTGGCATTTGATCTAAGGCTTCATCAAACGGAATATTAATCGTAAGTTTCTTAAAGATTTCCATAAATTTTCAAAATTGTTTATCCAACTTTATTGATGAAGTCTCTGGGGAAATGGAGGTGGTGGTTTTTCCAAGTTATATTTTAATGGAGAAATAGGTCTCTCTAAACCTTTTGGAGCATCCTCTTTAAGCTATTTAATTTCTTCTCTCTCTACTTCAATACCTTTTTGAACTCTACCTTCCAACTCTCTTCTACTTTTAAGTTGAAGAGCTTTTACTTGCTCCTTATTCTGGTCTTTTGGATTTACTTATGTATGACTAAGAAGTGTTCCTTTGGATCTATTACTTAATAAATTTGTTATTTGTCCCAGTTGATTACCAACTAATTCTCAATATTTCTAATTTTAGCTCCATAACTTTGTAACTGATTTTCCATTTGTAACACTACTTCTTCTATATGCAACTTTTTCTCCTTAAATTGTGGATTACTATTAAAACATGGAGGATAAGTAAGTCTATAATTATTATTACCTTTGTTGTTCTAATTTCCCAATGGGTTTACTTGGTTGTTCCCCCATTACTATTTTTTACTACCCAAATTAATATTGTTCCAGTTAAATTTAGGATGGTTTTTTCAACCTTGGTTATAATAGTTTGCATATGGGTTATTTGGCTTATTATTTATGACATTCAAAGTTTCTTTGAGAATCTACCATTTGACATAATGAATTCTCTTCAATCATTGAAATTAGTTGAGAAAAATTATTTCCAAATTGGTCTAACTTCCTTGAAATTGTAGCAATTTGATTTGCTAACATTGCAAAAGCATCAGGTTTATGAATATTTGCTACTTTCTTATGATTTACCATCTCAGAATGCCATTGAAAATTATTAGTAGTCATCTCTTCAATTATGACACATGTGTCATGAAATGATTTTGACATCAAGAACCACCAGCAGTGGCATCGATAATAGATTTAAAGGATCCAAGTAATTCATTATAAAAGGTTTGAATTATCAACCAATCTGATACAGCATGGTGTGACACTTTCTTTGGAGTTCTTTAAATCGTTCCCATGCTTCATAAATAGATTCCGCTTCAAACTAAACAAAAACAATACGATATCATTTCCAAGCTTCGTAGTTTTTTATGGTGGAAAATATTTAGCGAGAAATTTTTGTGCTAAATCACCCCAAGTTCTGATAGATCTAGGTGCTAAAGAATTTAACCATATCTTAGCCTTACCCCTCAGTGAGAATGAAAAAATTCTAAGTCTAATAGCATCATCCGAAACACCATCATTATTAAATGTAGCACACAATTCTAGAAAATTGGTAAGATGTAAATTTGGATCTTTAGTTGGTGCTCCCCCAAACTGATTATTTGATGTCATTTGAATAATAGCAGGTTTAAATTCAAATGAATTAGTTACTACAGCAGGTTTTTGAATACTACAATGAAATTCATCAACTATAGGGTTTGCATAATCTCTTAAAGGTCTAAATTCTTGATGAATTTCAGCATTTTGATTATTTTAGTTTGCATTTCTTGAAATTTTTTAGCTTTTTCTCTATTTTTATTTTTTTTATATTTTTCTAATAGTTCTTTCTAATTCACAATCGTAGGGCACTAGTCCTTGAGAACCTGAACTATGAATACATTACTACAAAATAAAATAAAATCACATAAACAACAACTTATATAAAGAAAACACTACAATATTCCTATAATAAATCTAAAGCTTAATAAGTCTTTCTAAAAATAGAAATTTTGTTTTTCCAGAAATTCCTTCATATTTTACTATTTTTTTCTCTTTTCTTCCCAGCAACGGCGCCAGAAACTTGATCTCACTTTCTGCTACAATAGTAATACGATGTATGTATGATTAGATTCTTAATTATTTTTAATTTTTATATCTTCCTTACAACGGTGCCAAAACCATGGTTCTGAAGCAAATAAGAGTGTAACTGTTATATTTAAATATTAAGATACTACGCAAATATATGTATCATTATCAAGTAATATAGAACTTTTTTATTAAACCCTAAAATATCGAACCCACAGGGAGAACTACACACTTTTAAGAAGAAATTAGACAGCAAATTCTACTTTGAAAAAGAGTCTTACTCAAACTATAGATATTATGGTAGGAATGAAAGTTCAGATTTTTTTTTATATTTTTTTATAATTGAAAATAAAGAAAAAAACTTCTTTTTGGTAATTTTGATAATTGAAAATAAAGTAAACAACTAACTAAATTTAATTAGATTTTTGTAAGATGAAAGCAATACAAATAAAATATCTTTTTCCTTATCATAAATCAGTAACAAGTATAAGAATTCAATCGTGAAAGTATTTAAATTGTGTTGTGTCAAATAGGAACAATATTATTTTTTACCCTTAGTAGAGATGCTATAAGGAACATTGGGTAATCTAAAGTTTGAATAGTCCTCAAGACGGTCTAGATCGGGAAGATACTAGCTCTCACTCTAGAGTTCCCTCTTCTCCCTTCACCTGAGGGCTAACATCGCGTATTAAAAACTAAAACGATAGATCAAATTGGGGGCTTTAGTCTGTTACTTTAAATTCCTCTAACTTTACACCATTCAAACTTTATTTCTCTATTTATTTGCAATCAATCATATGAATTACATTCTCATCCATACAATTTCATATGATTCTACCATTAGTTGAATGAGACAATACCATCACAGTTCTTACATGTTCTTATAATAGTTCTTACATGTTCTTATAATATGTTCTTATAATAAATTTTAACATCTCAATTGGCCAAATCAAAAAGTAAATAAAGTATAAGGATTAAATCATCACAACTTATTCTAGTATTATAGATCAATACTTTACATAACTTCCTTCCAACACTTGATTACTTATCATTTTAAGGAAAAAAGATAAAGAAAACTACTCAGAATTCATGGAGAAAACACAACAACACTTAAGTTTAAAAGTAGAAATCATGTAAAAACACAAGAGGTCTAAATTAAAACCAAATGTAGTTACAAAGATAAAAATTTATCTCAAACTCCCCTCCACCAAACTCTTGAAGTTCCTTTGAATCTCTTCCTTTCTCTTACAACTCTCCATTTCTTCTCTCTAAAAATATCCTAATTCTTCTATGACGAGAGGGTCAGCAAAAGAGGGTGGGGTAATTCAATTCAAGTCTTCTTTTTTTTATAATTTTCCAAAATTTGCTTTGGTGTCTCTTAAAAATGTGTCTACATTGAATGAATCTTCTAAGAGTTGCCTCTTTTCAAGAGCCATTTCAACGTATTTTCGTGCCCATTAACTGTAATTCACATTTTCACAAAGAATGCTTCAAACACCCCTTTGATATTCGTCTAAATTCATTGAATTTTCCTCATAACTACCTCGGATGCATAAGTGTGAGGTCTTCGGTGCTTAGGCGTGACCGTCTCTGTCTCCTGACACTTAGCATTAGTCCTAAGTGCTTAGGCACCACAGTTCAATCTCACACCTTCTTCAATTTTCTCCAAATTTGATAATTTTTTGCTCCTTTCACCATTTTTCATCCATCTAATTATACCTTAAAGAAAAATACACAAATACCTTCCATTAAAGAGTAATATCTCATAAATAAGTATAAATATGTGTACATAAATGATATAAATTTTAGTTGTATCACTTACCAACTAAAGTAAATTTGCATTTCTCATTGTGTTTGGCCACTTCAATATCAGTAAAAATGAGGGCATGCTTGCCCCCTTTCTAGACACCCTTTTTAATCAGAGAACACTCGCCTTTACTTTCAAAAGCATCGTGATAAGATTGAGAGAAGACTAGTTTATCTCCGAGTGGGTTATGTCACTAATTATAGTTGGGTTTTTTAATACTCTATAAAACATTAAAAATACTATTTATTATGGTTATATTATAGTACATCCCAAGTAAATCTTTAAATAAATATGAAATAAACTTTTCTTTCAAATTTTTCTTCTAAATAGTTCAGAGCTCCATCATCTACATCATTTTTCTTGTACACATTATAAATCATATATGGCTTACTTAAATTTAATTTATTTTTTTAAAATAAAATATTTACACTATTTTCCTTATAAATTAAATTTTAGCATATAAATAACACATGCATGTTTTATTCATTCTTGCATACAATTTTGTTAAGCAATGAGTTTGCAATAACTACAAAAAAACAATTATAATATGCCTTCCAGAGAAAAATAAATTTAGCACCTATAGTAAGATATAACTATCCTAATGCAACATAATTATGCTCTTATATAGCACCCCCAAACTTTCATTACATGCACAAAAAGTATGAATGATAAAATAAAATACAAACTTAACTATACCCTAATTTAAGATATCAAATTGTGCACATATCACAATCGTTAATAACTACTAAAACATGTGAATGTGTCTATACTAATATAATTTTCTATTATTTTGAATTAAAAAAAAGGAAAAAAAATCATAACCTCACTATAAGGTTGTTGGGAAAAAAAATTATCAAATAATTCTTCAAATAGTAGCCTTAGAAATTTTTGCCTATAATACTAAGTTAATGTAGATATTAGTGTAAATTTTGAATTAAGGTTCACCAATGCAATGGTGTGTTATAGGAAGATTCAAGAATGATATTAATTCTTTAGTATATTGACAATGAGTGGATAAAGTGTGGCCAAGGAATGGTTGTTGGACAAACCTTGAAAGGCCTTGAGCATAAGGCTCTCTGCTGGTTTAACAATTTTGGAAATATTAACAAAGAGTAATTTATATGTTTGCAACCATTGGAATAGTTAATGAACATTTTATAAATTATTTATGGAGTATATGATGATGTTTCATGAGGTTTAGAGGCTTAAAAGTAGAAGTAACTCATGATCAGGTCTATTAAGAATTAATCTTTGTGATGAACTTTAAAAAGGGTTTTAATGGGTGGATTTAGGTTAAGTGGCAAAAAATTCGATATGGAAGTGTCAAATAAATAGTAAAATGGCTCTATAGTAAGAAAATGGCTTGATAAAATTAGTATTTGTAAATAATCAAAAAAATAAAGAAGGAATGTGCCACTAAGAAAGTTTCATTGAAGAGAATTCTACCATCAAACTTCATTCCAAGTGTTTAAAACTCAAATTTTCATTTTACAAAATAATATATCTTTCATTACTTCTTCATAATGTAGTTATAGATTTTTACATATAAGTTAATAAAAATAAATAAATAAACCAAAGGGAGGGAAGAGCTATGTTGGTTTTCATTTGAGGAAGTTTGAGTGGTTGAATTATTTTTTAATGAAGAGGAGCACCTATTTTCATCAAATAGGTGCATGGACAGTTACTTTTGATGTTTTATTCTTTTTTTGAATGTGACTAATGTTATTTGAATTTAAGTAATATTTTTACATATAAATTCACTTCAAAATTTGAGATTGAGAAATAAAATTTAAACTTTTAAAATTTAAATGACAAATGTAAAAAAAAGCACTTTTATCTTAGAGTTACTACAAAAATAATAAATGTAAATGAAAATAAGCTTAATGTTCTAATTTAGGCTTTTGTTATTATCTCGTGCTATACTCTAACTTCTTATTTTTTACTATGTCACTCCTTTAGAGCATATTTTAAGCATTAATTCCCAAATAACTATTTTTTTCTCACATATAAAAGCATTTATAATATATATTTTTTTAATTTCTAGTATAATGCATTCGTAATTTGGCCACTCATACATATTAGGCATTCCATTTATTCCACATGATAAAGAAATATTTTATTCATAGTACTATGATAAGCTTTTCCATTTAATTCAAATAAGAAATATTGGTCTCTATCATATTTCTTATTTGTGACTCTCTTAGATATGCCCCTTAATGAATTAGAAAACCTAGTATATTATGATGTATGATTTGATCAAAATTTTTGTATTAAATTTTTTTGTTGAAATATTGACATGCAATTTAATTTGATTTGGATGCCATTGATTTTGACATGTATCATGAGAGGGAGAACACGATGCTCAAAATTATGGGTGAGTTCAAGAATTTTACATTTCATAAACATAAAAATAAAAGGTTAAAAAAAGTTCAAACAAGTATCGTGATGTGGCTAGCATTACAAGGTGAAAGAACAAAACATCAAGCTAAAACATCAAGCCTCACCCTATATAAACTTTTAGGGAAATTTTATTAGAATATTTTGTTATATTTATTATTAACTTTTTTTTTATATTGTTCTCTTAAATTTTATCTCAAGAATTAGATATTCCTTTTGGGTAGTAGGTTAATAGATATTTTTTTCTCTAAGAATGATAAATTAGTATTTTCAAAGTGCTCGACACATTTAAAGTAAAAAAAAAATGAAAATTTGGATAAATGCACTCACTTCCAACAACGAAGCATATTTTCATTATTAGCATTTACTACAATGTATAAAGAATCATTTTTATTGTAATAGTCATACCACTTTTTAATGTTTTATAATAATTAACATGTTTAAGCCTCAATATATTATACTCATCATACTATCAATTAAGTAACAAATGACTAAAATCATTAAGGATTTTATTAAATTTTTATTATACTGTTCTCATGCATTGCAACATGGTTCAAAATATTGTAGGGTTTTTTAACTAGCAAACCAAACTCTCTTGTATAAGTTTTTGACAATCCTAGTAACATATTTTATTTTTTTATATGTTTCTATGCATCTCCAATACTGATTATGTTTTATATTAGCTTGATAGCCTTCATATTTATTACAACATCTTATGCACTCAACTTTAATATTATTGTGAATATTTTCTCTTAGCTCTTGTCATAAAGGGCATAAGTCATGTGATTGAGAAAATATTATTATTTTTCATTATTCTATGGTTCTTTCAATTTAAGGTCCTCCTGAAAAACTTGAGCTTAGCTTAGTTCAAAATATTTTTGTCATTTTATCAATTGAACCAATAAACCTTTCCCCTTGATAAAGAAGCAAGAATATTTAACCATTCACACTAGAGTTCCTTAGAATTTAGTTCATTATTACCCCTTGATCCAAAATCATCCATGTAATGTTAAAAAAATGAAATCAATCAATATTTAAACATGTATTTTGTTAACTTGAAAAGGTTATGGTTGACTTAGACAGTTGATTGGAGGTAATGAAGTTATTATTTTAGTCATGAATGAAATAAAAAACTTTCTCCCTCTTCTTTAGTCCCTCTCTCTAATTTCTCTATTTTTATCTCAAGCTCCTAAGAAGAAGTTGTTTTCTTGTTTTTCTTTTACTTATTTGATGTACTTTGACACTTATAACATCTTTTTTATATAAGAGGATGCTATTTTTTACAAAGGGCAACAATGTAATTATAGGAAATTAAAAAACTAAACTTTTGTAATTTGTGACAAGGTGATATTTACTCAAATCATATGCGCCAATTTTGCACTTAAATTGCTTGGCATTAAGCCAATTTTATAAGAGAGTTCGATGAATTTTAGAGGGGAAATCTTCAAACAAATTTTTAGTACTCTTAAGTTAAACTTCTTTTTATTTTTAATATAATGTTAAGATAAAATCATGGCCTCCATTGGTTTTTACTGGATTTATAAAATTTTCTCAACATTCTAATATTGTCGAGTCCCAACTTCTAGATTTTGCAATGGCAATCAAAAGCCTTTGTAAATTTTTTTGTAAAAAAAATGTGATATGAATCATTTAAACGATAGTGTCAATGTTATGGCTTCTTCTGAAGGTGACATATTGTATTGTCTGAATATAGTGAAACATGTGCAAGAGCCATTGCATTGTTGCTTGGGTTTTTGTTAAATAAGTAAAAAATCTTATATCTAGAAGGGTGTGGGCCAACAAATTAGTCCATGAAACTAATATTAAAATAGTAGGATTTAAACTTTGATATTTAGATATGAGTCATAGCAGAAATAGTGCAAGTAAAAATTATAGATAAGAGTTTGAAATTTATTTTTATAAAAACAAATAGAATTAGAGATTTAATTATTACCTTAAAGACAGTTATTGATACAAAGATTCTTAATGTTACAAGTGTTTATGCTCCCTAAGTAGATTTATATGTATGTTGATAAGAAATTTTTTAATGAACTATAAGAATTAATACAAATGATACCACTTGAAGAAATAAGTTTTATTGAAGGAGATTTAAATGGATATGTTGGTAGAATAGTAGATAATTTTAGAAGTATTCATGGTGACTATAGTTATAAAGTGAATAATAAAAAAGGTAGAGTCATATTAAATTTTACTTTAACTTATGATTTTATTCTTGCTAATATTTAATTTAAGATAAAATGTGAGAATATCATCACTTTTATGAATGGATCTAATGAATTATAAATTGATTATTTTCTTATGATAAAAATAGATTATCGGGATTGTAAAGATTGTAAGGTCATTCAAAATAACAGTTTTAAGTATCCAATATCGATTATTAGTTTTAGACTTTAAGATCAATGGTTGTAAGATAAAAAATATAGTGAATTATTATCATAGGATTAGATTATGGGATTTAAAAGACACAAATAAAATTATTTTTATGAGTAAACCTTAAGATCTTAATATTTGAGATGTTCATGAAGAAGTTAATATTATAGGAAATAGAATAAAAAGTACTATTAAGCAAGTTGTAAAAATTTTGCTGGGATTATAAAGAAAGCTCTTATGTAAAAATAGTTCATGGTAGAAAAATAATGTGAAAGAAAAGAAAAAAATAAGAAGCTTTATTATAAAAATTAGTTTATATGTAAAAGCTTGGATAATTGGAAAAATACTATTTGGTGGTTTTGTAGGAAATTAAAGAGAATAATTTGTGTGCAAAGAATTTTAATTTAAGTAGCCTTTATTATAAATTAAATATTCAAGAAGGTGAAAGATATATTTACAAACTAGCGAAGAAAATATATAAGAAAAGTAAATAGTTAGTTCAAGTAAAATGTATTAATGATGAAGAACAAAAAATATTTTTCTTAGATGAGATATTAAACATTTGTGAGTGAGATAATTTTACAAAATTATTTAATAAATATTTTGAAATTATCATTGCTTTACTGATTTTAGTACCATAATTAATAACCAATTTTTTTATTTTTATTGTCACATTAGTAAAACAAAAGTTGAGGAAGCTTTAAAGAGAATGAACTCAAAAAAAGTAATAGGACTTGATGGTATTTTAATAAAAGTGTTGTAAATATTTAGGAGATATGAGAATTTAGTTTCTTACTAAACTTTTTAATAAAATTTTAAAAAATTAAAAAAATGCCCGATGAATAGAGAAAGAGTTGATTGATTCATATTATTAAGAATAGGTTGGATGCAATTGTAGTGGACTTAATTTAACATGTGATAATTTAAAGTTATGAGGGAGAACAGTTGAACATAGGTTATGGAATGATACAAAGTTTCTTAAAATTAGTTTGTATTCATATAGAGAAAGTCTATTAAGGAAGCTAAACATTTATTGAGTGGTTTGATTGAGAAATATAGAGAGGGTAAGGAAGATTTACATATGATTTTTATTGATTTAGAAAATGTTTATGATAAGGTTCCAATAGTAGTAGTTTGGTATGTTTAAGAAAAGAAAGGCGTTACTATTGCTTATATTTAATTCATCAATGATATGTATACAAGAGCTGTTACTTTTGTTCAAACATAAGAAGGATTAAGTAAGCATTTCCCTATTTTAGTTGGATTACATCAAGGATTGACTTTAAGCCGATATATTTTTTCTTTAATTATATATATTCTTACTAGATATTTGTAGGAGAATTTATCTCGGTGTATGCTTTTTGTTGATGAAATCCTTGTTATGGATAAGAATAGAGAGGGTTCGAGAAAACTTGAATTATGAAGATTAACTTTAGATTCTGAAGGATTTCATTTCAGTAGATCTAAAATAGAATACATTGAATTTAATCTTAGTAGTACTAGATCTACTGATGGGATTGTAATAATATGTGATAAATTCATTAAAAGGAGTAAACATTTAGGCATGTTGGTTCTATCATTCAAAGTGATAGTGATATAGATGGATATGTTATTAGTAGAATTAAAGTTGGATGGTTGAAGTGGAGGAATGCATCAGGCCTACCATGTGATAGAAAAGTACTACTTAAACTTAAAGGAAAAAATTATAAGATGGTGGTGAGAATTATAATGCATTATGCTGCTGAATGTTAGCCTATTAAAAAGAAGCATAAAATTAACTAAAGTGCTGTCAAAATGAGAATGCTCAGGTGGATGAGTGGCTTTACATTTAGACATAAACTAGAAAACAAATATATCTGTGAAAGGGTTGTAGTAGCTCTAATGGTAGACATGATTAAGGAGAGACAACTTACATGGCTTGGTCACACAAACGTTGACCATCTGATGACCCAATAATGAGAGTAGATGTTTTTTATTTGACTTATGCTAAGAAAGGTAGAGGTAGATCTAAAAAAGACACAGGCTTGTTGTACAAAATTGATATTAATTTATTACAATTAAATGAAAATATGACTCTTAATAGAACACAATGAAATAAACTGATTCAAGTAGCCAACCCCACTTAATGGGATAAAAACTTGTTATTGTTGTGGTATCCCAACAATGTCAACCATCTCCTTTTATATCTTCATTGCAAATCTTCTATTTTTTTATCACATAAGCTGGTCAAGCCAGCTTAGAGACATTATTGTTTTATTATTATGCAATTGTGGAAGGAGATGATTTGCACCGGTCAATGATATGATCTAAAGGGAATGTCCTTGCATATTTTAAATAAATATTGGCTACCCTCTTAAAATATTTAAAATTTCTTTAATTAATTATATTGGAAGCATTTTAAATGCTAAAAAATTATAGAGTTCTCATGGCTACATGGATCCTCGAGAAGTTTTTTATGGGTTTCTTTTATTACTTAGAGCTGTATTATAAATTTTGTAATATTGGGATTATGTAACTAGCATCTCCAATGCATGGTATGTCGTGCCCAAATTTGGATGTCCCATCAATGTTCTTATATTTTTATACACTTATAATAACATGGTTTTTATAGTTCATATTGACCAACTTATCAATTATGGAGAAGAGTAGTATTTTGTAACTCATTTTACTATTGGGGAAACTTATCTTCATTAGATTAAATCAAATGAGTTTTTTTTTTCATAATTTTCATATAAAAATATATCACTTTTATTACATGACTGTTTACTAGTGATATATGTGATCTCTAAGGCAACTATATTCAATTTTCTCTATTAACTTGATCATTTACATGCAATGGGATGATATATCAATAATTTTTATAATTTTAAATAATATATGAGTAATGCTTTAGCCATAAAAAATGATACTCATTGAACACATCCTATATCTCAATGCCTCAAAGAACTATGAGAAAAAAAATCAAACCAATAAATATGACGTATTTATTGAATGGTATTGTCTTTCAGGTTCTATAGCATTATTTCTTACTCTAAATGTAAATATCTAAATTTAAATATTTATAAAGATATATGAAAGAAAGCTTTTTTAATAATGAAATAAATCTTAGGCAAAAGAGAAAATAAGGGTCTGTTTGGGCCAGCTGCAGCTTCGCTGCCCCAGGAAGCTGCTGCGGGGAAGTAGCTGCAGGGAGGTTGATTGTCTGTTTGGTGCAGCTGTGTATAAACAACTGTGGGGCAGCTGTTTGAGGAAAAATGACCATGCTGCCCCTCTTTGGTAAAACTATTTGAAAGAAGACCGTAAGAGTCAGATTTCTGAAACTTCAGATGCCAAAATTCATTTCTAAACAAAACAAAATGTTCAGATACACCACTCACTTAACATTCAGTCCCAAAAAGCATAAACATAAAACTTTTAAGGCTAAAATTTAATTATAAAAAAGTTCAAAATTACATGTACATATCTCACGTCACAGTGACGCTCAAGAGAGCGAAAAAGTTGTCTAAAACAATTACAATGACAACTAATAAGATGATTATATTATTTTTAACATTGAGACAATTTAGCTCTCGTGCTAGACTTTCCTCGAGTGATGCTCTCTATTCCTGATCATTGTCGTCAGGGGAATCCGCCGAACCGTCTGCCCAACAAAAGAAGTGACTCTGTTCTGGGTTGCTTCGTGGGCAGCTATAGAACTTTCTCTCGTAACTGTGTGGTTGACGTGACGTCAACAGGGAAGTTTGGAGGCCATAGTGGTAAACCAGTCGTCGGGATGTCCTGGAAATTCTTGAGCTCACATTTTCCTGATTGCAATAGTAGATGAAATAACAGTGAAATATTGTTAGTATAAAATGGAATAGAACAACAAATCATTTCATTCAAAATACTCAAATTAATTGTCGAACCTTAGAGGAAATTTAAAGTCTTTCATTCTTTCTCTAACAAAAGTACAATAAGCCATTGTAAAACTTTCCACAAACCCATAAACTTATGATTTCTCTTTGAAGAGTGAAGCGTCACATATGAAATGACACAGAACACAGACACCCACAAGACTGAGATCAGAATGTGTCAAAATGGAACTATCCAACCACTGAAAGACATAATTAAATGCAGATACATCCATATTTTCCAAATTAACCCAACAATAGATCTAACATTTGCGATAAAACTAAATTCCAGATCTAAGAAAACTCTTACGATGACAGGAACGAAGATGAGAAATATGTTTCTTACTCTTGCTGTGAGTAGATCACGAGGACATGAAGAGAAAGATAAGAAGTAGAGAAAAAAATACACACAGGAACAGTCACCAGTCGGATAAGAATAGTGGACGAGATGAAGCTCGCGGCATCTCTCCACTCTCGCCTGATTAGGCAAAGGGGCAAGAGAGTTAAAAAATACTTTCCGAAGGCTGCGCCACGCCTATAACCTGGCTGTTCGGCCCGGTTCCGTTCGGCCCCTCTAAATCATACCAAAAAAATAAAAAATAAAAAATAAATAAATAAATGAAGCGGGCCCAAAGGGGCTCTAAGACCACTAAAAATATCCGTCCACTCCAACTCTCTTCGCGAGAGAAGGGGACCTGAGGATGTCATTTGCCGCGAACCCGCTAGCCCTGAGCGTACCAGAGCCTGCCTTCGAGGCCTGGCTTCGCGACTCCGGCTACCTAGAAATCCTCGACACCAGCTCCTCCTCGTTGCCCACTTCCTCTGCCTCATTTCCTTCCTCCTCGAAACCACTCCCGCCGAAAACTCCGTCAGCTGCCGTCGCCGGTGGAATATCCTCCATCTTCTTCTTTCTACGAACCCTAGCTTCCCTGTTTACCATCAACCCCTTCGCTAAGCTAACTCCGGAGGACTTCGTTCGTGAGACGCCGTCTTGGACTGTCGGGTTTGTCGGCGACGCCAGCTCCTACTCATGGCCTGGCGGGCCCTCCCAGGCCCGGATGAGGGTTCAGGAAAATGTTCGCCGATACGCCCGGAACTATGCTTTCTTATGCCTTATCTTCTTCGCGTGCTCGTTGTGCGTCCTTTCTGTTCTTACCTCTCTTATTCTTCAAATCGATGCCTTTTTTCCACCACCTTGATTTGCTGTTAGTCCTATTTGATCTGCAGGTATCAGATGCCAGTTCTGCTCTTGAGTCTGATGGTATGTTTGGGTCTTTGGGAGCTGCTGAGGTTCTGTAGCGATAAATGGGAGCTGGAGGAAAAGCGCCCAGCGGTGAGGACAATTTTGGTTTTCGCTGCTCAATTTGGTGAGCGGTATTTCCTTTTGTAATTTTTATTGTTTTTTGGAATTTTCTGTTTTTCGTGTTTTCGACCACCGGTGGTTATGCAATGAATAAATTTGGTGGGAGGAAAAAAAAACCATTTAAAAAAAAAAAAATGCAGCACTGCCTAGTCTGAGACTGCGTGTTTGAGAACTATTCCCCCATAAGTGAAGCCAGTGGTCTACTATTGTACATTGTTTACAAATTTTATAACCCTTTATTAGTTTTTTTCTATACTTCTATTTGAAATTGATTAAGCTAAGCCCAAGTCCCCATATTAGTCCCACTACTCTTATAACCCTTTCTCCCTTTTTTTTTTTTTTTTTTTTTTTTTTTTTTTTTCTAGTGGTTCAATTAATAATTTTTGGCCAATTTGCTATTTTTTTTTAAATTAGTTTGAGTTTAAGAAGGATAAGAATTATTTATCTTTAATTTTGCTCAAGTTTTTTTGTAAATAGGACCTTCTGCATGGACTTTTAGAACGAATTTTGAATTATGAAAAATATGTAGAACTTACGCAACTCTTCTTCGGATTTCTAATGTACTTGCCTTAGGAGTCTATGATCGAGGAGTATCCAAGTCATCTATTGGTTTCCCAACAACTTTAGAATGATCCTAGCAAGCCAAGTCATGCTCCTAGATTTTATGAAGTAGTTGTGATTCTATAAGGCATTGTTGCTATTTTTACAAAGTTTTTAGATTCTTGAAGTTTGTTGCAACTTTTCTAGTAATTCCCTTTTTCCTCATGACTTAGAAATTGCATGTTTTTGGTTTTTTCCATATTTCTCCTGTAAATAAGGACATAATAGAATAGTTACAAGTGAGCCAAAATGGTTTAAATGAAATATATTTCAATTTTCACTCAACCCAACCTTCATTCTTAGTCATTTTTCTCTCTTCTTCTCTCTCTCTCTTTTTCTTTTTTTGTGAGCCCAACACCTCTAGTTGTATAACGTCTACTCAAGTAGCTCGTTCTTTTTCTCCTGCAATCGTAGTTTCTCCAATACCTAATCAAGTCGCTAGTATCTACATTCCAAATCTTGTTATGTTTCCATTCAGAAAGGCTGTTTTCTAGCTGCTTTCCTCTTCTCAAATTGTGATAAAACAATAAAAATTCAGTCTATTTTTAAGGGTACATAAAAGGTGAAATATTCAAGCCTATCAATGAGGCCAAAGAAGTAAAAATGAAGTCAATTGGTAGAGTTTCCCGAAAATCCCTAGCTTCACATTTATAATGTAATTTCAATTTTTATTATTAATTTAATAATTGATCTTCATGGTATTGTTTACCTTAGAAATTTTATATGATAGTTGATTGCCTTTGGCCTATTTCCAAAGCTTGATAGTCTAATCTGGTCTGATACCAAGGTATCGTATGAAGCCCAATAAGATCTAATTTACATTTAATAATAGATTTGGAAGTATAAATCAACCTTTGTTGGTGGTGAGCATGTGACACGCCATACACACTACAACAAGGGCCCATTCCATCTCATGCAGAGGGCTTTGGACACCAATCTTATCCACGGAAGTTTTAGCCATTTTTTTATATCCTTATCTTGTTTCAGGCATAAAACTAATTTGTTAATGGTGAGCACGTGACACACCATACACACTACAACAAGGACCCATTCCATATCATGTGGAGGGCTTTGGACACCAATCTTATCCACGGAAGTTTTAGCCATTTTTTTGTATCCTCACCTTCTTTAAGGCGTAAAACTAATCAATAAGTAATAGTTGTAAAAAAACCAATTAACATGTAAGGGAAATCAATACCCTGAATGGAACTTATATTAAATTTACAAGGTCTGAGAAGGAATCAAGCAATATGATGGAGCAAATAGCTCAATTTTTGTATTAATGACTCGTAGAATTGGAGGGAATTTCTTTGTAAGTTTTGATAATTACCTGTTGTTTCTAAAGAACATTAGTAATGAAGGTGAATAAGTGCTTGTAGATGAGTGAGGCCAGCCCTTTGTTTGACGCCTGCTTCCTTTCAAGTTGGATAGCAAACTAGAGTTGTATGCCTTTGTTGTCATAATATATGGTCATTACACAAACAATTGCTTAAAGGTACTGTTAGCATATTACACTTTCTGCAATTTTACTTTTGCATAAAAGCTTTCTATGCCCGATTGAAATTGTCATACTCACATGATGTGGTGGAACATTGAGTCTTTAGGAAGAACAATGGATCTGGTGGCAATAGCTAATGCAGACATAAGAGAAGACAATACAAAAGAATATTGCGAAGTTACATGCTTTCTCGCTAAGAAATTTGTTGCAAGAGAAAACAACTCATAAATTTTATCGCAGGACTTCATGAAACTTTTTATAATTAATCTAAATTATTCTTAGTGCACACTATTGCAGAGTCTACCATGGATTTGGATTTTGACCGGGTAGGTCTACTATGGAGCTATACATTTATTGAGATGTTTGATGTAGAAGTTCAAAGAGAATAAGGAGGATCTACATATAATTATTATTGATTTAGAAAAAAACTTACGATAAGCTTCCAAGAGATAAGCTTCCAAGAGATATCCTTTGGAGAGTTCTAGAGAAGAAAGGTGTTGATATGACTTATATTCAAGCCATTAAAAAGCCATTAAAGATATGTGTCATTAAAGATATGTGTAATAGAGTTGTTACTTGTGTTTGAACAGAAGGAGGATTGATCAAATAATTTCCTATTTCTGTTGGATTACATCTGGGATCGACTTTAAGCCCATATCTTTTTGCTTTAGTTATGAATGCTCTTACTGGATATTTAGAGGATGTACCTTGGTGTATGCTTTTTGCTGACGATATCCTTCTTGTGGATAAGACTAGAGAGAAAGTTCATGAAAAACTTGAATTATGGTGGTCTACATTGAAGTGTGAAGGCCATCGTTAGAGTAGAACTAAGCCATCGTTAAGTGTGAAGGCCATCGTTAGAGTAGAACTAAAACTGAATACATGAAATGTAATTTTAGTAATAGTAGCTCTTGTGACAGAGTTGTAATTATGAGCGATCAAATTATTAAAAGGTGTGAGCGTTGTAGATATCTCGGGTCTATTGTTCAAAGTGATGGTGACATAGATGGGGATGTTATTAGTAGAATTCAAGTTGGTTGATTGAATTGAAGGAATGCATCAGACCTATTGTGTGATAGAAAAGTACCACTTAGACTTAAAAGAAAATTTTATAAGATGTTGGTGAGACTTGCAATGCTCTATGGCGCTGAATTTTGGCCTTTAAAAGAGAAGCATAAAGCTAAGTATTGTTGAGATGAGGCTGCTTAGGTGGATGAGTGGCTTTATACTTAGAGACAAAATGTGAAATGAATATATCTGTGATAAGGTTAGTGTAGCTCCAGTGGCAGACAAAATTAGAGAGAGTCGTCTTAGATGGTTTGGCCACATTAAATGTCAACCATCTGACGATATCCTTCATGTGGATAAGACTAGAGAAAATATTCATGAAAAACTTGAATTATGGTGGTCTACATTGAAGTCTGAAGGCCATAGTTAGAGTAGAACTAAAACTGAATACATGGAATGTAATTTTAGTAATAGTAGCTCTAGTGACAGAGTTGTAACTATGGGTGATCAAATTATTAAAAGGTGCGAGTGCTATAGATATCTCGGGTCTATTGTTCAAAGTGATGGTGACATAGATGTGAATGTTATTAGTGGAATTCAAGTTGGTTGATTGAATTGATGGAATGCATCGGGCCTATTGTGTGATAGAAAAAAGATATGTGTAATAGAGTTGTACTTGTGTTTGAACAGAAGGAGGATTGATCAAATAATTTCCTATTTCTGTTGGATTACATCTGGGATCGACTTTAAGCCCATATCTTTTTGCTTTAGTTATGAATGCTCTTACTGGATATTTAGAGGATGTACCTTGGTGTATGCTTTTTGCTGACGATATCCTTCTTGTGGATAAGACTAGAGAGAAAGTTCATGAAAAACTTGAATTATGGTGGTCTACATTGAAGTCTGAAGGCCATCGTTAGAGTAGAACTAAAACTGAATACATGGAATGTAATTTTAGTAATAGTAGCTCTAGTGACAGAGTTGTAACTATGGACGATCAAATTATTAAAAGGTGTGAGTGCTTTAGATATCTCGGGTCTATTGTTCAAAGTGATGGTGACATAGATGGGGATGTTATTAGTAGAATTCAAGTTGGTTGATTGAATTGATGGAATGCATCGGGCCGATTGTGTGATAGAAAAGTACCACTTAGACTTAAAGGAAAATTTTATAAGATGATGGTGAGACTTGCAATGCTCTATGGCGCTGAATGTTGGCCTTTAAAAGAGAAGCATAAAGCTAAGTTAAGTATTGCCGAGATGAGGCTGCTTAGGTGGATGAGTGGCTTTATACTTATAAACAAAATGCGAAATGACTATCTCTGTGGTAAGGTTAGTGTAGCTCCAGTGGCAGACAAAATTAGAGAGAGTCGTCTGGCTAGGAGAGTATATGTTTTAGATTCGACTTATGTTGAGAAAGGCAGAGTTAGTCGTAGAAATACTTGGGCAAATTGTATAAAAATGATCTTAATTTATTAGAATAAAATGAAAATATGACACTCAATAGAACGCAATGGAGAAAAAAGATTCATGTCGCCAACCCTACTTAGTGGGATAAAAATTTGTTGTTGTTGTTGTTGGACACTATAGCAGAGGCCATTTCTAAAGTCCCCTAACAATAGACTAGAAGATTAAAGCTCTTAGAAGAGGTTAAAAGTTTTTTTTAGAATAGTGGCTAGTTATAAGGGTAGCTTAAAGGAGATAAAAGCCTTGTTTAAAAAGGCTTTTCATGAGGCACCTAGTACGTTCCCCTTGATTAAAATTTTTGGCCTAAGCTAGGTTTTTACCTTTTTCATTTGAGGCATCTGCCTTGAAACTATATGCCTATTGGTGCATGAGGTGACCTTTTTTAGTAATATTTACTTGAAATATAAAATACACTTTTAATTTGTATCTAAGATGGTTTTTTTAGTTTTTTTGGTTTAGAATTTAGACTAGTTTAAAAATAGAGATTTAAGCTTTTAGGTTTTTATTTCTTATTTTTTAACTTATTTTCTTAATTAGTTTGTTTTTTAAGTTTCTTTTAAATTTTTTCATTTTATTTTAGCTTATTTTAATTTCCTTTTAACATGATTTATTTCCATTTTTCTTAATATTATTTTAGTTCGTTTGCTTTTGTTTTCATTTTTATTACTATTTTATTTTTTTAAGCATGTTTATTGTTATGGATTAGTTTTGAGTTGTTTTTACCTTTAGGAGTACTTTTTTATTTGAGGCTTATGTCTCAATTTGCCTTGAGGCTTATTATTCGTCTTGGTAATGTGAAGTGCCTCGGTTTTCTATTTTGGCGTTTTAAAATTTCTATAAAAGATAAAAAAAGGAAGCCTTATTACAATACTGCCAGTATCAAGGTTATTTAGAAGTAGGGGTTAAAAGCTGCATCCAAAAAAGAGGCATCCAAGAATAAGGCCAAGTATACTTTGACCATCACATAGAAAGGGAAGAGATTACAGTTTTACCAGGAGTGTAGAAATCAAATCCAGCATTCATATTGATGGCTATCAATGCAATTAGTTGATGAGGCATTTCAAGCTTTACATCATCGTCTAGAATCATGGGGCAAAGAGTTTTATTGCCTTATTTAGTAGTAGAAATTTGGTTTGTTTTTTCTCTAGTCCAAAGATGTGAGGAATGAAACATCCATAATCTTATCCTATAGGATGGATCAATATTATTCTTCACTATATGATGGAGTATCAAAGCAAGGTGAATTTCATGATTTCAAATTTTTTGTGTATAAAGTATTATATGATGCAGTTCCATTTGATCTTTAGCATGTTTTATTGAAAATCATTGTTTATGACATAGGAATGCAGTGTACTTCTGAAGGAAACATTTACTTTTTCAGAATAAACATGGAGTGTCATTTGTGGTCAGGAAAGGCATATTTTTTGATGAATTTTTGAACTAACACCCTACCTGAACAACACGAAACCTTGCGAATATACTAGAGTCCCAACAATAGAAGCCTTACCAATTGTTTAGTTTATCCACTTGCAAAATTAAGAGAGGTTGATAATTGCTAGTATGGAAAGGCATATCCACTTAAGACCAAGCGCTTAGCCAGAAAAAAAACTCTCAATATAAGCCTTCCAATATGGCTAAAGGCTACAGCACTAACAATTTATTGTGAATTGATTCCTAAGTTGTGCATACCCAAAGCAGAAAGGCCAATTTTCTAGAAAACTGAGTCATAAGATTTCATTCATATAAGTGCATGATTCAGAGCAATCCACCTGAAGTCTCATATTAATCACCATTCATTCAAAAAAGATAACAAGAAGCACATAAAATAATGTTACAAACTAGATGCAAAGAAAAATAAAGTTCATTTCTTTACAAAATTGTTATAAATTACATGTCTTGAGGATTATATTTGTTTTTCTCTTTAACACAATAGCCAAAGGATTGCTTCTTTAAAAGCTTTTCTTCTTCTATATTGCCTTGGACTTGCAATTTTAGTGTAAAAGTCCACTTCAGTTAACTCCAGGCTTTATTCAGGGTATTCTATGGACAATCTACTACTTGCATGGTTACATTTTTCTTTGCAAGTGCTTTTTTCAATTTAATGATCTCCATAGTGAGCGGTATTATTCTATTTTCATCCGAGGAAACTTTTATTGTTATTACTTTAGACAATCTACTCCATATTCTTTAGATTGCCCTTCAACTGAGTATTCTCATTCAACATGGCTTGGAGTTTCATCTTTATTTCATCTTTATCTTTAGACATATTCTAAAGCTTTGTTCTCTTCTCTTGCTTTTTAATTTTATCATGTAGTTGCTGATTATGCTTCAAGATCTTCTTCAAATCTTCTTGCCATTGGCTACTTAATTGAATTTCTGCTCTAAATCCTTGACCATAGCTTTAAACTCAGCCAAGAACTTTGTAATCTTAGCAATAATTTGTTATACTTCCATCTTAGACTTATTGTACTGCTTTTTTAGTCGTTTTGGTTTAACATTTCATGTAGAGCCCATCATGCCTTGCTATCATTTCGATCAGTTGGTCCTTAAAAGCCTTCAACTTAGGTTACAATCTAATTGTATTCACAACATTGACTTCCATTTAAAATTCAATTTTCTTTTTCTCTTAATTGAGCAAGATTTGTGTTCTCTACTTTTTGCATTATTTTATTGAATTTTTGGGAATTTGATCAGCAAGTATCTTGTCAAGACTTGGCCCGGGAATTCTGAGTTAACCAAGCCAAGAAATGACAATCAAATAGTGAAAGAAAATATTTCTAAACAATAGTATTAGTCCATAATAAAATATAATTACAGAAGAACCACTAATCTACAGTACATAAGTAAACATTTTATAATAAAATACATTAAATCATCCAACTTGATACAATAAAATAGTTGATATAATAAAAGTGAGAAAATAGGTAAACTAAATAAATTACCTCCTATTTTAATCTCTCTTCTCATATAAATAAATTCTCTCCCATTATTTATTATCAGTTTAGCAGTTATTTTATTGAGAAGTTAAACAAAATGTTAAGTTTAATACAACTTAGTGAATAATTGTCACTTTATTATGCATTGAATAACTATACAAATACTTAACATTATGACTCAAAGGAATATGTTAATCAATTTATAAAGTAAACTTTGTAGTTTTTATTTTATAAAATTTTTATTAATTCATTTTTATTAATTATATTTTTATTCATTTTAATCAATAATTTTTTCTATTTTTTTAGGTGCCATCTTAGGAACATTATCAAAAAATTCTCATTTTACATTATAAAGGCATAATCATTTTCATTTTCTTTTCATTTAACATGCACGAATACAATAGCATTCCCTGCTAGTATCGTAAAAGGTGATGACTACTGATAAACTTAATCGTTTATCTTTCACTTAATTTGTATTTTATTTTTCTAACCATTAAATTCATTTAATTTTTCATTAAATGCGGTTCAAAAATAAAAGAATTGAAATCATAAAACAGTCATATCATTTTCGTTAATCTTCTTTTGATTATAAGAGATTTTTTAGTGCTTTACAAATGAAACATTTTGAAAATAAATGAAACTGAATTTGATTCAAATAAACCGTAATATTCACTTTGATTTCCCCTTATAAAAGGATACTTTCAAATTTGTTGACATTCTCCTCCACAGTCTCAAATATTAGTCAGTTTACCTAAAAAATTACATTAAAGATGTTACTTGTAAAAAATAACCTTTGATGCTTGAATAATTCACATAAATTTATAAATCTTACAAATTGATTCTTACCTTAGTTTCTCTTTTCTGTCTTTTTCCAAAATAATAATTCTTCTCAACTCTTTTAATTAACACTCATGGTTATATTTCATATGATTCTATTATTAAAATGTAACAATTCATAATTAAGTTGACTATAAGTAATTTTCAAATAAACACTAACTTTATCTCATCTTTTCCTCATCTTTTGCACGATCCATGATCCAAAGCCCTAATCCTTTAAATCAAAGCTCATTTCATCACTGATTCATTTCATAATATTAATAGTAATACCAAACTATTAATTTAAAAAATAAAGTCTTTAACTTATAATATAAAAGACAACTCTAACCTTACCTCATTCATTCTCTTTTTTTATTGCACAAATCTTGGACTTGATCTGAATATTCCTTTCTTCAATTACTTGTCCAAACTTTATCATCAATATTAATTCATAATGAAAAACCTTTCTGCTTTTTTATCTTTA
The DNA here is from genome assembly GCF_001263595.1 of Phalaenopsis equestris. Lineage (NCBI taxonomy): Eukaryota > Viridiplantae > Streptophyta > Magnoliopsida > Asparagales > Orchidaceae > Phalaenopsis > Phalaenopsis equestris. The sequence continues at coordinate 296,492 of NW_018217971.1, read as the reverse complement.
CCGTTAGGAGTGGCCATCACAACATTAATTTGCATTATAATGTCTCCAACAATGAGAGATTCATTCCTTCTGTCTGTACTTTCTCTACTGTTTCAAGGATTCGAAGATCACAAACATTTTTATTGTTCTTCATCGATGTCATTTTTCTGCTTAATCTTCAGGAAACTTTATTTCAGGAATTTGAAGATAGCCTGATTTTTTACCTTTTAACTTGTGCACTTGTGTTTCAAGATGATAAAAAAGAAGTAATTTTAACAAAAGGGCACTTGCCAGAGCAATTTACCTATTTACCATGCAGTTTGACAATATGCTAAGAAGAACTGGAATGGCGCTTCCTCCTTCATTAGTATGAAGTACGATTATACTTGCTGGTCTCCAAGTATTACAATGTTGGGGAAACAATTACGGGTAGTGTGGAAAAATGAGTATTTATGACTTGTGGTAAAACTTTATACTGGAAGTATCTGTTGCAATTAAAAACTGCGAATGTTGCACTTTTTGATGATAAGGCTGTAGAAATTATATACCGTGATTTGGAAGTGCCGTAGAGAGACCAACAATGCATCACATCAATGCCGCGAATAGTTAAGCGTTTGACATTTAATAATTGAGTGAAAAATGATTAGATTTATGATAACTTAGTTTAAAAATGTGAACTATATTTACATTAATGACTAATTTGGCTGTTCCAAGTTGAAAAATATGTATTTTTTCCTTAAAATTTATGAATTTTTTGGGTTTCGTTTGGTTGAATATACTTTGAAATCAAGCTTTACATGAATATCTTCAAAATCCCACAAAAGTTAGGATTTCATTTTCACACCCATAACTGAGTCAAAACAAAATTTCATTTTTTTTAAAAAACATATTTTTCATTAAGAGGTAAACAGCTCACATAGCATTCAACATGAATGAAAAAATATGTTTCTTTTTCTTCAAGCAGTTGCGTCAATGCTTAGGCATTTGAAAATGTTTTTTTTTTCCTAATTTTACTTTGGATCTTCAATATATTTCAAAATCCATTCTGAATGTTGGTGATACTCTACTTAACCGATCTCCAGGTGGCTCTTTTTTATACCGCGGTTGTCAGCTACACAGGTTCAAAATCAAAATACTACTACGAAATATGATTTTCCCCTCCCTTCTTAGAACGCTATCCGTTCATCCTAATTCCTTCTTTTCCCTTTTCTTGTGCCAGTAATGCTTCTGCATGCTTCTCTTCGAAAGCTGGCTTCTTCTAAGCATTCCCTAAGCACAAATCAACACCGAAGGCCATACCAGAAGCAAATTAATTTTCCTTCCAAGTAAGATCGTAATACTATGTTTTATAGGCCCTCAGCTTGCTTCTTTCTACATTCATTTAAGCTCAATTTAGGCTTGTAAATAAAGTAAAATACAAAGCTTTTAGGCCTGCAGTTGGTTCATTAATCACTCAATTGCGCTTCTTTAGCTGAAGTTGGAGAATTATTTCAATTAGTATTTTTAGTTACGGTGGCTAACAAATGTAGAAAGAAGTTATTTTGTGTTGCCTGGAGATCACTTTTTGGCATCAACTTATTCGAAAATGCCCTGGTTCAAGTTTTATGGAGAAATTTTCTTTATTGTATTTAAGGAAATTTACATATATATTACACAATTACTTTATATTTTGTATGTCTAACATTGAAATTTTCATGTTTACATTTGTAACACTTTGGTGTCATAAAAGGTGTATTTCAATTTTATAAAATTATAATGATATATATTTTTTTTGTAATATTAAAGATTTAAGTGCTATGTATGTAAATATGAAAGTTTAGGTGTTAATATGTAAAAATGAGAATTATATGTTATGTTGCCACTTCTATTTTTCAATTGATTAAAGTTAATGGTGTCTTTTTTATGGTTATAAATTAAATGTTTGCCATCTTTGCCCCCGGAGAAAAAAAATAGCTAGCCATTGAAAGCTAATTGTTCGCTTAATTATGTTGCCACCTAGAAGCTTATCTTACAATTATTAAGAAGAAACTAGACAAATCAATTTTTTGAGTAGATAATGAATTTCCTAATCTGTTGAGTGGCTTTTTGTGATCACTGTTGTTTTTTATTTTTATTTTTATTTTTTTTATTTATATTTCAATTTTAAATAAAATGTTTGAAATGATATAACATATTTAGTTATTTTTTAAAACATATAAAATAAATTTTAGATATTCTGTATATTTTTAAAAATAAGTTAATTTATTTTAAAAAATATATATAAAAAATGTATTAAAGAAATATGTTTTTAAATAAAAGCAAAAATAAAAATAAAAATAAAAATAAAAATAAAATTAAAGATAAAAGATCCTGAATAATTTCTGAAACATGATTTGGTAATGATAAAATAATTGATGCTTATTTGTAAGTCTTAGTTTGCTAAATTTAACATAAAATTAGTCAAAGGAAACGCACAATATAATCTCTATTCTTAATAATTAGAGTTCAACATGATTATCTGTATAATAGTTGTATTTTTAAAATAAGCTTTTCCTTATCAATATTCAGAACTTATTCAATTTTTTTTTTTACAGTTAAAAATATATTTATTAAGCTGCATGGTAGGCTTGAAATTGTGAGGTGTGGTAGGGTAAAAATTATTCCATATGGATGCTGTATGCAAAAATTTATACGGTGTCCGGTCTCCACCGTCCATCACAATAAAGTTGTATGACGGTGAGTCTTATTTTGAATTTTTTTTAAAAGAAATTATTGTAATAGATGGTAGAGATCGGACACCGTATAAAATAGTATAAAATAATTTTTCTGTGGTAGGGAGAAATTTAACGGAAGTGTGGAATTTGTAATTTTAAATTTTAAGTATTAAGAACGTAAATAATAATATTTTTGAAGCTATTTGACCCCTAAAATTGCCACGTATGCACTTAGAAAACCATTCATTCTCAACTAGGACTTAAAATAACATGATTGTTAAATTTTTTTTTTTATTTTCAATGATTGAGTTCTAAGTTTTGAAAAAATAATTTTATTTAATAAATAAACTACAAATTCTTTCAGTGTAAAAATGAATTATTTATAATGTGCTATAATCTAACAAGAACTTAAATTTGAAGAAATATTTACAAAGATATCACCTAATTCTTCTTTTTTTATGTATTTAACACTTAAACTTCAATTTATATGCATATTTCTTCACATGTATGCATACAGATGTGTATTTTACAGTTTAAAAGTTAAACTAGTGTTTTTTTTAGTGATATGAAAAGTTCGTGTGAAATAAATCTCTATTAAAAACTGTCCAATTATGTACTGAGTGTTTTTTTTTTTCGTTTTTGAGGTAGTTTGAGGCACATGCCTCGTAATTTGAAAATTGCATAGTCAAAATAAATGGGTAAAAAATCTATAATAGCAGCATAATTTATGAATATATGAAAGGAAAACACATTAACATCAGTTGGCCGCTTTCGTCACCACCGCCATCGGTCTTCATCCATGTCGGATGGATTTGATTTCGTTGTAGAGTCTCCAATTTGTTGTATGTTGTGTTGCCCCCTTATCTGAAAAATTCTCTATCTCAGGACGTGCGAGTGAACTAAGAGATGAGAAATTGTAGGACTAGGGTCGGTAATAATAGGAAGATTATGAAGGCTATACTAAACAAAAAAAGGAAATTTACATATCATGACACCGTTGCACTCAGTGAAGAGTGTAGTGCTATTATTCAGAAAAAGTTTTCTAAAAAATTAAAAGATCCTGATAGTTTTACTATACCTTGTGCTATTGGTGAAAATTTATTTGGAAAAGCTTTATGTGATTTTGGAGCGAATATCAATCTTATGTCTTTATTGATCTTTAAACGTTTAGATTTAGGAGATATTTCCCCTACTACTGTAACTCTTTAGTTAGCTGATCGATCAATAACTTATCTACAAGGAGTTATAGAGGATGTATTAGTAAAAGTGGATAAATTTATTTTCCCTGTAGACTTTATAGTATTGGATATGAAGGAAGATAAAGAAATTCCTATTATTTTTAGGAGACCATTTCTTGCAACAAGGAGAACTGTGATAGATGTGCAAAAAGGAGAATTAATAATGAGAGTTAATGATCAAGAAGTAACATTTAATATTGCAAAAGCTATGAAATATCCAACAATAGAAAAAAATAATGAATGTTTTAAGATAGAAGTAACTGATTATCTGAGTAATGAGCAATTTAAGAATGAGTTTGAAGAGAAATTAAAGCAAGGAGAATTTTTGGAAAATAAGGATGAAATAAAAGAAGAAGATTTTGATTATATCCAGGGCAAATTTGAAACTTTAGACTTGTTGTAAAATGATAATAAAAATCTTATTCCTTCAAGTATTAAACCACCTGAACTTGAACTGAAAACATTACCTGCCCACTTAAAATATGTGTTTTTAGGAGAGTTATTAACATTTCCTATTTTTGTATCTTCTAAATTAACAGAAATTTAAGAACAAAAATTAATAGAGATGTTAAAAAAATATAAAAAGGCTTTTGAAAAAAGGCTTTTGATAATAGAGATGTTAAAAAAATATAAAAAGGCTTTTGAATGGACTTTAGCATATATTAAAGGAATTAGTCCTTCTATTTGTATGTACCGAATTCTATTAGATGAAAAGTACAAACTTAAAGTTGATCCTCAGAGGAAATTAAACCCAATAATGAAAGAATAAAAAAGGAAAGAAGTTGTTAAAAAAGAGTTGTTAAAAAAGAAATTTTAAAATGGGTAGATGCTGGAATTATATATTTTATTTCAGATAGTGCTTGGGTAATTCCAATTCATAATGTTTCGAAGAAAGGAGGAGTGACCGTTGATGAAAATGAAAAAAATAAACTAATACCAATAAGACAAGTCACTGGTTGGCAAATTTGTATTGACAATAGAAAATTAAATATGGCCACTAGAAAGGACCACTTTCATGTACCTTTTCTAGACCAAATGTTGGATAGATTGGTTATGAACAAATATTATTGCTTTTTAGATGGATATATCGGTTATCATCAAATTCCAATTGCTCTAGAGGATCAAGAGAAGATAACATTTACAAGCACATATGAAACATTTGCTTTTCATAGAATGCCTTTTAGACTATGCATTACACCTGCAACATTTCAAAGATGTATGATGAATCGATGTCAATCTTTAGCAATTTTATTGAACATGGAATAGAAGTGTTTATGAATGAATTTTTGGCATTTGGAACTTCGTTTGAATTATGTTTAAATAATTTAGAAAAATTTTTGGAAGTATGTGAAAAATCAATCTAGTACTAAATTCGGAAAAATGCCAATTTATGGTTGCAGGAGGAATTGTACTTGGTTGTACTTGGTACTTGGGAATAAAATTTCTGAAAATGACATGAAAGTAGATTCTGCAAAAAATTCAAGTTATTGAAAAATTACCACCTCTGACTAATGTTAAAGGGTAAGAAGCTTTTTAGGACATGTTGGATTCTACAAGCGTTACATAAAAATTTTTTCTAAAATAACTAAGCCATTATGCCAACTTTTAGAAAAAGACACGAAATTTGATTTTAATGAGGAATGCATAAAAGCATTTGAATTATTGAAATAAAAATTAATCACTGCACCTATAATTGTTCCACCTGATTGGGAAGAACCATTTGAAATAATGTGTGATGCTAGTGATTATGGTATTGGGGTTGTGTTAGGACAAAGACACAACAAAGTTTTTAAAGTAACATATTATGATAGTAAAACTCTAAACGATGCTCAAATTAACTACACTACTACTGAAAGAGAGTTACTCACTATTGTTTATGCCTTTGATGAACCTTACTTAATTGGAACTAAATGTATAGTGCATACAGATCATTTTGTTATTAAATACTTGATGCAAAAGAAGGATGATAAACTAAGATTAATTAAATGAATACTTCTATTGTAAGAGTTTGATTTTATCATAGTTGATAGATAGGGAAATAATAATCAATTAACTGATCATTTGTCTATACTAGAAAGAGAAATATTAACTAATTTAACTAATTTTAATTTTATAAATGAAATTTTAGAGAATTTTCCTGATGAACAATTATATAGTATTGATGAAATGAATGTACCATGGTATGTTGATATAGTAAATTATATTGTAAGAATATTTTACCACCTGATATCAAAAATCCACAAATAAAGAAATTTATACATGATTCAAAATTCTATTTTTGGGATGACCCATATCTATTGGGATTCTATTTTTGGGATGACCCATATCTATATAAACAATGTAAAAATCTAATTATTAGAAGGTGTGTGCCTTATGAGGAAACTCAACAAGATGTCATGATTCTGAATTTAGAGGACATTTTAGAATGAGTAGAACTGCATATAAGATTTTGCAAGCTGGATTTTATTGGTCTACTCTTTTTAGAGATGTTAGTGAATATATTAAAACATGCTATTGATGTCAACGAGTAGGAAATATTTTTAAAAGAAATGAAATGCCTCTAAATTACACATTATAAGTTGAAATTTTTTATGTGTGGGGATTAGATTTTATGGGACCATTTATGCCTACATTTGGGAATTTATATATATTACTTGTTGTAGATTATATTTTCAAATGGATTGAAGCTATTGTTGTACCTAGATTTGATACTCTGAGTGTTCTAAATTTTTTAATAAAAATATTTTTACAAGATATGAAATGCTGAGAATAATTATTACAGATGGAGGATCTCATTTTAGGAATAAGAGAACCAAAAAATTGAATAAGAAATATGATATTATGCATAGATTCTCTACTTCTTATCATCCTCAAACTAGCGGTCTAACAGAGATATCAAATTGTGAAATTAAATGAATTTTAGAAAAAGCTGTAAATTCTTATAAATTGGATTGGTCTACTAGATTAGAGACTGCATTATGGGCATACAAAACTGCTTAAAAGACTCCTATAGGAATGTCCCCATATAGACTTATTTTTGGAAAAAAAACATGCCACTTACCAGTAGAATTAAAGCATAAAGCATTTTGGGCTATTAAGGAATTTAATTTTAATTTAAAGGATCCTGGTGATAAAAAATTATTGCAACTCAATGAACTTGAAGAGATTAGAAATGAAGCATATGATAATGCAAAAATCTATAAAGAGAAAATAAAAATATGACATGATTGGAAGATTATTCAAAAGAATTTTGAACCTGGACAAGAAGTTTTATTATATAACACAAGATTGAGATTATTTCTAGGAAAACTGAAATCCATATGATTAGGACCATTTAAAGTGATTAAAGTCTATCGCTGTGGAACTATCGTTGTTAAAGATCTTAATACTGAAAAGATATTTAAAGTTAATTGACATCAATTGAAACATTATTGTGAAGTGCACATACCAAAGTTTAAAGAAGTTTTGATGTTAAGTCATCCTGATTAAATAATGGTACGTCGGGCTGACAAGTCGGCATGTCAGGCTGACGACATTAAACCAAGTGCTTTATGGGAGGCAACCCATATATAAATATATATATCTATGTATTCCTATTATATTTGATAAGTGTTTGTATATTAGTAGATAATAATCCTACACAATTTTTAGATAATAATCCTACACAATATAATCCTACACAATTTTATATATTATAATTTAAGACAAATATTGGTATTAGAGGAAAATTTGGAACAAAATTGATCGAAAACATGAAAAGACGCAATTTTAGCCTTTGGCGCCGATGGCAACAGCATGGGCGCGGACGGCGCCCACATACAGACCAAAGCGCCGATAGTGCCATCGAGAGTGCCGACGGAACTGATAGCAGTTTAACGGTTTAGGATGAATTTTGGCGGACTTTAACAGGATTTTGCTTCGTAATAACCACCGGGAGGCATTTTTAAAGTCCTAAAAACTGCCTTGGATGACCAGAAACTTCCTATTTTTGAATTCATTCGCCTCCAATTCCAGAAATATTTCCAGGTATGGAGTTTTCAATAGAGAAAAGTTTATTAGTTTTGACGCGCAAAAATCATACGATAAAGTTATTACAAAGAAGAGCCTTATCAAGGAGAATGGCTTTATCAATCACTAATTGATTAACCAAAGTTCTCCGACTAATAAAATCATTGTACAAAGGAGATGGGAAGTTCTATGCTACACTACCGCTACAGTTGTTGTACCAGTAGTGAAGGAATTCTATGCCAACTTACATGAAATTACCCAAGGAGTTGTCTTCGTACGAGGTAAGGTTGTACCATTTACTCCTACGCGAATCAATGAGTTGTATGTGATAGAAAGCGTTCCAATCTATCATTATAAAAATTTTATCCCTACCAGAGATTTGATGTAAGATGTCTATAATTTTCTAACAGATGAAAGTGATACTTGGGAAATGCGAGATGAAGGATATGTTAGTTTCTCTGCTTCATTGCTTAATCCAATATCGAAGCAGTGACATTTCTTTATTTCTGTAAAATTACACCCTACCATGAAGTTTAGTAGTCACCGAAGAAAGTGATATTTTGAATTATTGCATTCAGATGGAAAAACCCATTGATATAGGATCTATCATAACTAAATCTATTATGGTTATTATTATGAATGGGCCAATTTATGGACTTGGGCATCCTTCCACAATTTTCCTACTTTTCAGTCAATCTCAAGTTCCATATGAAAGTTGAGAAAAAGTTTTATTACCTTGGGAGCCCATGATTCCTATTGATGATAATTATGTTTGGAATGGGAATGAAGCCTTAGATACTATCTTAGATCACTCATCACATGCTTCAACTCCATTGATGCCACCAACAGTTGGAAGTTTACTAGCTATAGAAAAGAAATTGAAGAAAATTAAAAGAGAACTTAAGAGTATTACGAATATAATAGGAGATCTTAAGTACCTTTTTGATCACCTAGATTAGAGGATGAAAGAGAGTTTTGATCATACTGGAACACTTGAAGCAGGATTAGTGCGGATGTTTAAAGAAAAATGATGGATCGAAGAAAATAGGACTGATCAATTCCTGTACCGACCCTTCTACAAATTATACGTTCATTACCAGTCTATGAGAGATATTAGAGGAGGAGAAAGCACTAAAGATGAGGCAGAATAATTGAAGAATTTGGAGTTTATCTACTAGTTTAAAAGACTTATGTACTTAATGTGATTGTGTGGATTTGATTTAGTTTCCTTTGCTTTAGAATTCTGAACTTTGACTGTGTGTATAGTTTTGTGCCAGCGTTTAGTATTGTGGCTTAATTTCAATGCTAATTTAAAAAAATTATTTGCTTAATATGTGTAAAAGTGTGATTAGAAAAATGTGTTTATAAAAGTGTATTTTCATATATAAAAGTTAGTTTGTTATTGTTTGTGAAAATGTTTGTTTGTGAATTATTGTTAGATAAAAAATTGTGTTTAAAAAATTAAAATACTAAAAAGAATTTGGAGAAAATTGAAAGGAAATTGAAAATTGAAAAAAAAATCAAAAAATGTAATTTTTGGCCTGCAGCGCCGACGGCGCCCTCGATCGGAGAACAGCCTTTAACCCTTTAAAATTTGTGATTTTCACCGTAAACCACCATTTTTACCCTTTGAGTCACCTTCAACATCCAATTTTTGCACCTAGAGCTTGATTTTTTTCAGATTTGAGGCGATTTTAAGGCAAAGGAACTTCAGATTTCATCTTCTCTAGGTAAGAGCTACACTTTGAACTAAACATTTTTTGTTTTCACCAAGGATTTATCTCACATTGTCTAAATCCAAAAATTATAAAACTTTTTAGAGATTTTGAAAAAATCTTTTGGTAAAGAACTCTTACTTAGTGGATTTAAGTATAAAGTGTTTTACTTTGCGATTTTCAGAATTTTTGGAATTAATTCAATTTTTTTTTAATTTTCTCTAGATTTCCCATGACACCAAGAACGAGCAATGATGAACAAAAATTTGTTAACTTCAGGGCTAGTGCTTGATTCAATAGTTTACTTGAGCATAAAAAAGTAATTCTGGATCATGGTTTTAAAAATCTAGGTGGAGAAGTCGAGTGATTAATCAATGCTCGGCAGTGAGAAAATTTCTATTTTTTTACTGTCGATGCGATTGTTAGTGTAGTGATGGAATTTGATGGAATTTTTAGTGTAGTGATGGAATTTTATGCCAACTTTACTGAAGCTTCTAACGACTTTGTTTTTGTTCGTGGGAGAAAGGTAGCGTTTTCTCCAAGAAAAATTAATGAGTTTTATCAGTTTGAAGATGTTTAAGTTGCTAATATAAATCATTTTCTGCTACGAATGAGGCCTTAGATGAGGTTATTTCTTTTCTTACTAATGGAAGAGGGACCTGGAAAGTCAAAAATGGTGTTAAGGTAAACTTTCCCCTTTCTATGCTTAATGTAGTATGTAAGGCCTGAGACTACTTTATTTCTGGAAGAATGATTCCGACAAATCATCATAGTGAGGTGACCAAGTATAGAGTCATCCTGAACTTTTGTACTCAGCAAGTGATGAGAATAAATGTAGGCTCTATTATCTATATGTACATTAGATCTATTGCTTTGGGAGAGACCACTGGTGGTTAGGCACACCCTGCACTTATTTTTAGACTTTGTGAACAGGTAATAGTTGATTTTAGACCCGAGGAAGAGAGGATTGAACCTCTAAAACCTCTTGGGCCTGCCAATATAAAAACATATGAATCTCATGTTGATTAGAGATCCGAAAGTAAGACCAGAGATATTCCTTCTACTTCGAGGAACCCTACTTCTAGTGACCCTACTAACCGAGAATTTTTAGACCAGATGATGATCCAGCAGGGAGATATCTTAAGAATGGATCATAGATTACAAAACATGGATGCAAAAAATGCTCACATTGATGATTTGATATGACAAAAGTTTGAATATGATGTTGCTTATGATGATGCGTTGGTGAAATACATGAAGGGTGATCATTCGGTTCAGTTTTCTACTCACCCTATTCTTACTTCATATCAGTGACTGAATTTGGGTGTAGAAGAAGAATAAGATGATGATGATTGGTGATTTTTTTTAGTTTATGTTTGATTGTACTTTATTATTGTGTTGTTTGTTTTTGTTATATTGTTGAGACTGCTTGTTAGGTTGTGAGACTATGTTTTATTGTTATGTTAAGTTGTAAACTGTAGTTTATAAAATTATTTTCATTTCTAGAATTCAGTTTAATTCTGTTGTTAGTTTTTGTATTTTATTAAATGTATTGTAATTAACTCTTTCTCAACATACTTTATATGTATTATGTGCAATTTAATGTTTTAAGTCTTGTAGATTTTCATATTAGCACATGCAGTATTTCAGAATTAAAGTTTCAAAATAAGAACCTTCAACAGGTATGTCTTTTTTTTATGTATTTAATGTTTTCTTTCACCCTTTATTTTTTAGTTCTTCATGCTAATTCTCTTAAAAATTTAAGTTTAGGGGGGTTTATTTGTCCTCACTTAACTATATTTTCAAAAATTTTAAATTTAACATGACCTTTGGTATTAGGAGTTAACTTTAGATAACTATATTTATGTTTCTAAATATAAAGTAAACTTAAGTAAAAATTTTCAATAATGAAGGTTAATTTTAGATATTAAGATATTTGGTATAAAAGAAAAGACTATGTTTTTCTATTTTAAGTAAAAAAAATTGTATTTTTGAAATATTAAAAATCTTAAAGGTTCATGTAAGAAGAAAAGAATTAAACTTTATGAAATCTTTAAGCTAATATAAATTTGTTAAGTGAAGAAATGTGACAAGTTTTTGACTTTAAGAAGAGGATGGTGAAGTTCAAAATCATTAAAGGCTATCAAGATATAATAATCCTCACATATAAAAAAAAGAAAAGAAAAGAAAAGAAAAGAAAAGGAAAAGAAAAGTTATGGGGAGAAGCTTGAGGAGATGCCTAATTAAAATTGGTTTCATTTGAATCAATTTAAAAAAGAAGGCTTGCTACATTTTCTAAACTTTTATTTGAGTATTAGTTTATTTACTAATAAAGTTTTATGAGGTTCTTTTTCATGTGAATACTGTAAGTGACTTTAATATGATAATTTGCAATATTTCTTGAAAATAATAGGGAATCAGAAATCATGGACTTGATTGCAAAATATTCTTATATCTTTAGGATTAACTGGAGTTGTTTTGAATTTTTCTTAAGTTATGCTACTGTATTTAGTGGACTAAGATATTGAAATCAAGAAGTTAAATTCCTTACCATAAGTCATATTTTTATATAGTAGAGGAGTTACTTCAGGACAAGTAACATGTAAGTTTGGAGGATTTTAATACACCAAAAATATATGCATTTTTAGACCCATATTTTGTACTCATTTTTGGTGATATTGTACATTAATGGAAGATATTTTTATGTTTTCTTACAGGTTGTTGAATTTTAGGACTTGAATCAAAAAAGATGAAATTTGGAGCAAAAATGAAGAAGTTGAAAATTTTTTCAGTGCCGACGACACTGTTTGACAGAGAGCAACAAATTAAATTGTGAAACACTAGCGCCGGCTGCTACAGTATTAGTTCAACCTATTTCTAGAAGATTCAATGAATTTCGACACTTTTTAAAGGGTTTTTGGAGGCACCTATTGGAGAACCGACTCTAGGCTTTATTTGGGGCCAAAATTGATCAGAAAAGTGACTCTTCCTGACATCTCATCGCCCCAATTCAACCTTCCACGCATCACACATTCTTCCATTTTTCATTCCACAACCATTTAGAGTCCAATGTTCTTATAATTTAAAATCCTCAATTCGGCCTTAGTGTTTAAAAACTAAAGCGAGAGTTAGCCTTAGGGTGAAGGGAAGTGGGAGCTCTAGATTGGGAGCCAGTATCCTCCTAGCCTAGCCACGGTTTTAGGAACTAAACCTGAGATTAGCCAATGATTTTCTGTAACACTGTATCAAAATAGAGAATTAAAATTGCTCCAATTTGGCGCAATACATATTAAAACCATTTATCTCATCTCATATTACTAAAATCTCATTGTTGTGGGAAAGATGCTTTTTCATATAAGAAATCTTCACCACATAAACATAGTTTAATAGTTTAGTAATTACTGTTTAAACTTTGTATTTCAGTTATGTTATTAGTTAAATAATTTTGCTCTGATAATATCTCAACATTTAAAATTAGTGACAGTAATTTATTTTTGACTTTTTGTGAATTTCTTAGTAAATTAATCATTTCAAATTTAAACCTTCCTTGTGGGATCGATATTTGGGGCTTAAATAGAAAGTCCTTTATTACTTGATAATGATACATATACTTGCATAGAATTTCAACATTAATTGCTTAAATTTTTAATTCATAAAATATTGCATCAAGTATTTGGCACCGTCGCATAGCGGAGTCAACTATATAATTTTTACACAACTATATTTCATCGGGATCATTATGGTGTCAAATCAAATGTCCCTATGGTTATGGTTTTTTAAATATTGGCCAGTTAAGTATGATGAGGAATATTAAAGTTGATTAGAGTGACACCGGTTAGGATCCTATGATTCTCTCATTCCGGTACCGCTGTTTTTTATCAGATTCACTTAATTCACTTAGTTCAAATGAATTTACTAAACTCAAATTAATGAATTATGTACTTTCATTTAAACCGTGGGAAGTTTCATTAGCAATCGTAGGTTACCTCCTCCGAGGGATTCTAGATCATCCGATAAAGACGTCTTAATTTAGTTTCAATTGTTGTTTATGATGTTTGTGATTAAATTTTGAGTTGTTTTATATTTTGAATGTTGTGGAGGTGATTTTTATCTTGGTTGATTTTAGTTTTGGTTTTAGTTTTGTGGCTATCTTAGTAGTTTTAGGTTTTCATGCAGGGTGATATCATTGTTTAACATGCAAGTTTTTAAATAAGAAGTACAAGAAGGTAAATGCATTAATTTAAAAGTGTACCTATCAGGCTTGTAGTGTTTTAAAGATGTTAATCACCGATCATGTTATCTTCTAAATCCGATCAATTGAGTTTAGATATTGGGCCTAGGCCACTACTAAGCCTTTAACAATCATAATGAGTGAAACCGTGATTTTCAAAGTTTTGATTTAAGTGTCATATATCCTTATTAAATGATCACATCATCCTCAACTTTGGGCTTGAGGAAAGTAAATTATCATCTCTCTGGCTTAAGAACATCACTTAAGAATCATTTGATCTTTAATTGACTTTCAAATCATGAAGATTAGGAGAATTATGCTTTTAGTTGATGTTGTGCAAGGGCGTTGAATGGGTTTCTACCTTTTAGCCCCATTGTATTTCAATAATCCAAACATGTTTTCTTAAGATCAAAATTACCAATTTTCTTTTTGATAATCCTAAATTTTTTATTAAGGCACCAAAGTCTTAAAATTACCACTTTGCCATTGGGGCACTTTACCTCATAACTCCTTAAACACAACTCAAGTGATTTTGAGGGTTTAGAGTATTATATCCATGAGGCAATTAAAATGTTAGAGGAGGATATGTGGACCTCTCAAAATTTTGATTTAATTTAAATAATTTTTTAAATCCAGAAAATAAGATTTTCTAAGGTTAATTTATTTAATTATCCAAAAGAAAGTTTTTATTTATGATAAAATTATCATAGGATCCCTTAGGTCAAAGAAATATTTAGGTAAAATTTCATGATTTTTTTGAATTATATTTATATTATTATTATTTTAGTTTAGATCAATTTTCATGATTTATTTTAAATAGAAAAAAGTGTTCTAATTACAAAAATTATTGTTATATTTTTATTAAAATTTTCTAAGTTAAAAAAACTCAGAGAATTAAATTTCATATTTTTGTGAATTTTAATCTGTTTATTATAATTATTTTAATGAGAAAATATGACAAATTCATTTTTAAGCCTTTAAAATTTATTTTTAACTTTGAAAAATTAGGAAAAAAGTTCCTAATAAATTCTAAGTGATTAGGGAACACTCCCACTCATTTTGAACCATTTTTGTATTTTTGAAAATTTAGATTATTTTAATTATTTTTAATTCAAAGTATATTTTAAAAATGAAATATTTTCACAAAAATGCGTTTTATTTTTATAAAATGTCGCTGACTACAATGAACTTAAAAAAATAATTTTCATAATTTTTCTAAATATATTTAATTTAATATATTTATTTTTATACAAGAAAGCAATGTTTCTTTAAAAATCCACTTTAGTGCCTGAACTAAGCCAAATAATTTCCAAATTTTTACAGTAGGTAGATATGATTTTTATGAATAAGGTGGAATTGATTTTGTTAATTTTTTATATGTATTTAATTTACACAAATTAATATAAGATATTCATTTTTAACTAAGTACATAAATTCACAAAATGATTCAAAGCATCTCAATATTTTCTTTAGACTTCTCTATCTATAGGGAACCTACTAAAATTATTCTCATAATTTTTCAAGTGATGTTTTGATTTATATAATTAAAATAAGCCAAAATGGTCACTTTAACTTGACAATTAGGGTTAGAAGCATAGAGATGCTCACTGACCTTGGAAAAATCAGAGAACATCCCCTCTATGATGGGGAATAAACCCTCAAAATTTCAAGCTATGGTGAAATATTTTAAGCCATGGAGAATTAAATACCACAGAGGGTATTTAATTCATTAAAAATAATATATTTGAAAAATAACTTTTTTTAGTCCATATTATTCTCCTCTGTTCACTGAGCGAGAGGGTATTTTTCTTTTATTTTTATGGTTTTTCTAGAGAAAGATATAGATTTTTGAAGTTTAAGAATTTAAAATAATTCAAAAATCCCATATTTTTCTACTTATCCACACGACGCCAACTCATCCTCGTATGCTCTAAAGGCTTGATGCATCGCTCCACAATTTGACCTCGCCAGCCACGTAGCCTCCACGCGGACAACGCTTTATGCACCACGGATCTGTCTGGCTTGGTGCTTATGTGGAGGGTTTTGAAGTGTTAAAGCCAATTGGCATTGGCCAGCTCGGATGGGCGAGTTTAGGTTTGAATTTTGGCTTGGGGTTCTTGGTTTTGGTGTTTTCCGGCCACTAAGCAGGTCAGTAGGGCTAAGGGAGGTGGCTAGGAAGTCAGGTGAGCCAGTGGGAGGGTCAATTATAATTAACCCTCAATGGCAAGTGATGACAGGGAAGATTTTTGGTTAAGGCCCATAAATGGGCATAAATCCCTTAATTTAGGGATCCAATGGTCCATAGCTCATCATGGCTAATCCAAAGGGGTTTAGCCCGGTCAATAGAGTGTGCTTAGTGGCTGTGGAGTCATCAATTTGGTGGCTTCGAGATGGCTAAGTTAAGTTTGGTGCATGAGTCCAATTTGGGTCCAAATGGCTAAGAGTTGGGTTTAGGGTAGGTTTGGGTTAGGCTAGCCATTGTTAGGCTAGCCATTACTTTGAGCCCAATTTATGTTTAATTTGGTGTATGGAGATTGTTATGAAGATTTTTGGTGAAGGATTGAAGTGATTTTGAGTCCAATTGGGAGCTCAATTTGAAGGATTTTGGTATTTTGGTCAATTTGGGCATGTTGGACTAGACTTAGGTCTAGTTTGGGCTAAGTCTAAATTAATTATAGAAAATGGTTTATAGGAATTTCATGAAGAGTTTTCAACATAAATTGGGTGCCAATTTTGGGGTTAACGCATTCAATTTGGTGGAATTTGGAGACATAGCCAATTTGGGGCAAATTTCGGGATTTTTTTTCTTAGGTTGAAATTAAATGAAATTGAGGCTTCACCAAAGCCAGTTGAAGGTTAGATTTGGTGTGTATAAGTGTTATAAGAGATTTAGGATCCAAATTGGGGCAAATTGAGAAGGCTATGGGGTTTAATTTTGTGGGATTAAGTCATAGGGCCAAAATTGAGCTCAAATCATGAGCCAATTTGGCTTAAATTTGGTTTAGATTGGTCATATGAAAGGTGAATTTGAGTCTAAAATTGAAATTGAGGGAAATTGTGACTAAATTGATGGACATTTAAGGTGAATTTGGGGAAATTGGGCCTTTAAAGGTAATTTAGGGGGTTTTGGTCAAAATGGTCAAATTGGCCAAATTGGGTTCAATTGAAGGGTTCAAATTGGTTTTAGAGACATTTGAAGTGATTTTGGAGGTTTTGGGAAAGTTTGGGGTGCCAAGGTTATTTTTAAAATTTTGGCAATTTTTGGGGTATTTTGGTGATTTTAGAATTTTTGGGTGATTTTGGATAATTTGCGTATTTTGAACTGGTTTGAAATGGTTTTTGAATAAATTTGGGTATTTTGAGTGAATTTTGGAATTTTGACCAAATTTAAGGTTTCAAAGGCATTTAGGTAATGTGGGTAGATTTAGGGGCAATAGGTCAAGTTGGATATTTTGGTAGAATTGGGGGTACCAACCACCTTATATGAGCTATGAACCAATGAAATCCCCATTTGGGTTCTCTATGTACTGGTCTTAGCTAAACCCTCGCCTAGGGCTAGTGGAATTAGGGGACCATCTACATGAGTCTCCCAAAATATTAATGGATCAAAGTCAACAAATTTGGGTTTGAGATTGTGAGTGATTGTGGGTGAGAGTGAGTGTAGGTGAGTGAACTTGCTCTAGACTAACACCCAGAGTCAACCCTAAGGTCAAAAAGTCCTATGGGGAGTCTCCTTGAGATCCTCCATACTGATCCCACCTACTAAGTGCTAGAGGTTAAGGCCAATATGTGGAACTTCAAGTTGAGCAAAGAGGAGTTTGGAGTTTCTAATGGTGAGGGTTCCTTTCTAGTTTTCTAGGAATAGTCAATAGGAAAGTCCTATGGCTAGATCCTAGGCTACTAAAGAGGGAAAACTAAACCTCAACCAAAATTGAGGTCAACAGTCCTCCAAGTATTTCTCACTCAACACATCCTAGAAAATGGATGGTGGCTCAGTAGCAGTGGATGCGGAAGGTCTAGATGTAGAAGGCCTAAAAGTAGAAGGTGCATCAGAAGATCTACCTCTAGTTCATCCATAAACATCTACATTAGCCCTCCCAATATGCTTAAGTTGCTTTAACTGCTCCTCCAAAGGATCAAACTTTACTCTAGAGTCTTTGCAAATAGTAAAAATTAAGGAAGGAAAGCCTATATTTGAAGTAGTAATAGCCTTGGCAAAAGAACTAATAGTCTCAAAGATAAGAGACCCAACATAAATAAGTTTTATTTCTTGAATGTAGTATTTCAAGATGGATCTTTCTCGTGTCACCTCACTCAAATGATTTGAAGGAAGGAGGCGGGCTGAAATAAAAAAATGTCAGCCCTTTAAGGTGGCATTGAGCATAAAAGAAGAAAAATTTACCTTTTAATTGTTTCAGATCTTCGAAGCTCCACGTCCACCAGTCAGATATGCAATAATCTGATCCAACTTTGCTTCAGATGGTTTATACTTAGAATAAAAGCAATCTATAGTAGGAGACAGACCATATACCACATTAATCCACTTCGAAGTAAATGCAACTCCTCTTCCTCAAACAAATATCTCATCGTCAGACGCTTTAGGTAAGTTGGCATAAAACTCTTGAACTACAACAATCACAGCCACAATCACTTTCTCAACGACACCAACGGGTCTATAAAAACTTCATTCTCTAATGAAATTCCTTGACATTGCATATTTGTTGTAGCGAATTTGTGCTTTAAATCTTACAAATTTTGCATTCTCTCAAGTTTTTTTGCCCTTCCCTGCTTCATCTTAGGAGACATTTAAAAAATCAAGAAAAATTCCATCAAATTTTAAAATTAAGATAAATGGCTTTCTACAAGCTTTTTCAAGCAAATGAGGCGTAGATCCATGGATTTTTCATCACCCAATCAAAAAATTTTGTTACTTTTGGCATCCACTTAACATATGGAAAATCCATGGTGAAATCATAAAATAACTCTGCCAAAATGTAGATCTAACCTTGAGAAGATGAAATATAGTGGTTTTGAGCCAAAAAGCTTGAAGATTGGAGCTCTAAAGTGAACCCTAGTGATAATTTTCACAAAAATGAGGAAGAAGAAGAAGCTTAGGCGTAAAAAATGGCGTGGGTTTGGTTTAAATCATGAAAATATGGAGTTTTGGCTGGTTCAGTTGAACTGGCGCCTAGGCGCTGGTTTCGATGCCTAAGCGCCATGTTGTGCTAAAGTCTGTTGCATAGGCGCCAGTTCTGGCGCCTAGGCGCTAGACCCAAAATTTCTCATTTTTTAATTTTTAGGTGTAACATAGCAAGTCTAAGGCCTTTAAACCAAAATTTCTTATTAAATTAATATCAAACCTCATGTTTATGATCTCCCCAACATCTTCTAATTTCAAGTTGCTCTATTATAATTTTTAATTTATGATAAACTCCACCCAACTAACACATGATTTTTACAAACATAACTTCATTAATAACTATCCAATGACAATAAAACAAACACATTGAGCAATAAAACAAACATACACAACCAAACCAAGACATAATCAACAACTAAATAAAGTACCACTCAACCCAAATACTACTAAAGTAAATAAACATGACAAATCAAACACACTTAATTCTTTTTAAACTTCAATGGTTGTTGACTAAATTTTCGTCCCCCTTCTAAAATGACTCTCTAAATTCCTTATCTCAGGAAAAATTTTCAAAGTTATGGTGGTTGGGGATGAATATAGGACAATTTAAAAAGAAATAAGTGGGGAAAATTGCCTGGGGACAGTTTTTTCCATCACCAGCGTTTGTGGTGTCTAGGCGCCAGTCTCACTGGGCTCATTTTTTGCGCTTAGGTGTCAGTGCCTTCGTGAACACCATTTCGCCAATCATCAAACCTTTTAAGTTCCAATCATGTTTAAATCCTTAAATATTGTTTTAAAGTGCTTCTATAGCAGTAGAAGATAACAATACTACATCTATAAAAAACATAAATCAAACCACACAAATAGTTGTGGGTTGCCTCGCACAAAGCGCTTGGTTTAACGTTGTTAGCCTGATGTATCCAAATGTTTTACTCGGACTGACCTAACATCAAAGTTTATTTATGAAAGGGCTTTCATTTACCAATACAAAGTTTCAACCTACATCTGTTTACTTTAATTATACATTCAGTTTTTGAATCTTTAATATACATAGCCCCATAAGGGTAAACTTTTATCACAATAAATGGCCCCATCCACCTGGACTTAAGTTTTCCAGAATATAACTTCAATCGAGTATTGTATAATAAAACCTCTTGTCCAAGCTCAAAACCTTTTCTTAATATCTTTTGATCACGCCAATTTTTCATCTTTTTTAAATAAAATCTAGCATTTTCATAATATTTATTCGTAATTTCCTCGAGCTCATTTAATTACAATAAATGTTTTTCTACAGCATCCTTAAAATTAAAATTAAATTCTTTTTTAGCCCGACAAGCTTTATTCTCTAACTCAACTGATAAGTGATAAGTTTTTCCAAATATGAGCCGGTATGGTCACATTTCTATAAGAGTTTTATAAGCAGTCCTATAAGCCCAAGTGGATAATCAAGTCTATCTAACCGATCAGTTATATTAGGATTTACAATTTTTTCTAAAATTATTTTAATTTCTTGATTTGATACTTCTGCTAAACCACTGGTCTGAGGGTGATAAGCTGTGATAATTTGATGTTTAATTTCATATTTTCTAAGTAATGTGTTAATTTTTAAATTCTTAAAGTGACTTCTCCCATCAGTAATAATTACTCTTGGCATTCTAAATATAGTAAAAATATTTTTATTTAAAAATTTTGAAACACTCAGAGCATCACAATGAGGCAAAGCTACAACTGCAATTCATTTAGACACATAATCCACAACTAATAAGATATAAATTTTTCTTGAAGATGGTTCAAACGGTCCCATAAAATTTATCCCATAAAATTTAAACAAACGGTCCCATAAAATTTAAACCCCATACATAAAAAATTTCAACTTCCAAAGTAAAATTTAAGGGCATTTCATCTCTTTTAGAAATATTTTCTACTCTCTGACATCAATCACAAGGTTTCACATATGTATTAACATCCTTAAACAATGTAGGCCAGTAAATTCCAGAGAGTAAAATTTTAAATGTAGTCTTATCCACTATAAAGTGTCCCCCAAAATCATTAATCGGTACACATCTTCGAATCATCGAGTCTCGGTATTTTTGATATAAATAAGGGTCATCCCAAAAGTAAAATCTTACATCATAAATAAATTTCTTCTTCTGGTGGCTCGTTAATTTCTATGGTAAAATGCTACTAACCAAGTAGTTAACTATATCCACATTCCGTGGTATGTACCATTCAACAACAACATAAATTTGTTCCTCAAGAAAAATTTCATTTATATCATCCTCAATGTTTTTTCTATATTCTTGTTCAAGTTTTGATAGATGATCGACTATTTGATTATCAACACCTTTCCTATCCATTATTTGAAAATCAAACTCTTACAAAAGAAGATCCCATCTTATTAATTTTGGTTTCACGTCCTTCTTTGACATACGATATTTAATGGTGAAAGGATAAATATGCATAACGCATCTAGCTCCAATTAAATATGGTCTAAATTTATCAAAAACATATAATATTCCAAATAACTCTTTTTTGGTTGTTGTGTAATTAATTTAAGCTTTATTAAGAGTTTTCAAGGCATAATATATGACTTTAAAAGCCTTATCATGTTTTTGTCCTAAAACGACCTCAATAATATAATCACTTGCATCACACATTCACTCATAATGTTTTTCCCAGTCAAGTGAAATAATGATATGTGTAGTGATTAATTTTTCCTTTAATAATTTGAAGGCGTTTAAGCATTCCTCATTAAAGTAAAAATTCATCTCTTTTTCTAAAATATGGTATAGAGGCTTAGCAATTTTTAAAAATTTTGTAATATACCTCCTGTAAAATCCAACATGTCTTAGAAAATCCTTACTGCTTTTACTGATGTACGAGGTTGTAATTCAATAATAACTTGAATTTTTGTTGGATTAACTTTCATGTCATTTTAAGAAATCTTATGTCCTAAAACAATTCTTCTTGTGACCATAAATTGTCATTTTTCCCAATTTAAAACTAAATTTGTTTCTTCACAGCGTCTTAAAAATTTTGCTAAATGATCAAGAAATGAATTAAAAGAGGTTCTAAAAACTGAGAAATCATCCATAAAAATTCAATTTCTTTCTCAATTAAGTCATATAAAATAAACATCATACATCATTAGAAAGTTGCAGGAGCATTACATAAACCAAAATGCATTCTTTTGAAAGCAAAAGTCCCATAAGGACTTGTAAATGTCACTTTTCCTGATCCTCCAAAGCAATAGGTATTTGATGATAGCTAGAATATCCATCCAAAAAGCAAAAATAGTGATGCCCAGCTAGTCTATCCAACATTTGGTCTAAGAAAGGTAAAGTGATCCTTTCTAGTGGCAAGGTTTAATTTTCTATAATAAATATAGTTTTGTCATCTAGTTACTTGTTTTGTTGGAATTAATTCATTCCTTTCATTAATGACTACTGTCACTCCTCTTTTTATAGGAACGCAATGAATAAGAATAACCCATGCACTATCAGAAATAGGCTAAATAATTCATGCATCTAACCATTTTAAAGTTTCCTTCTTTACCACTTCTTTCATTATTTGATATAATCTTCTTTGAGGATCTGCCCTAGGTTTATGGTTATCTTCCATTAAAAATTTTATGCACAAAGATTGAAGGACTGATTCCTTTAATACCAGCTAATGTCCATCCAAAAGATTTTTTATAATTTCTCTAAAAAATTTTTCTTCTTGATCTTTCAATAAATCTGAGGATATTATTACAGGTAAAGTTGATGAACTTTCTCAATGTGTACTTCAAATGTGTAGGAAGCACTTTCATCTTAAGTTTAGGAGGTTTTTACTTGAAGTGATCAGAGATTTACTATTTTCAGTAGTATACAAAATCTCAAAATTTTCCTGAACATAATTAGTATCCTCAGCATTTGTCTTTAATGATTTTTCTTCAAAATCACTTTCAGTTTCACTTTCCAATTCTATAAGATCTAGTATAACACCATCTTTTTGCTCATATATGACTTCACATCTTTATTGGTAATATTTAGCAATCATATAATCCATCCTATAACATTTACTAATTTTTCTATGGTAAAATGCTACTAACCAAGTAGTTAACTATATCCACATTCCGTGGTATGTACCATTCAACAACAACATAAATTTGTTCCTCAAGAAAAATTTCATTTATATCATCCTCAATGTTTTTTCTATATTCTTGTTCAAGTTTTGATAGATGATCGACTATTTGATTATCAACACCTTTCCTATCCATTATTTGAAAATCAAACTCTTACAAAAGAAGATCCCATCTTATTAATTTTGGTTTCACGTCCTTCTTTGACATACGATATTTAATGGTGAAAGGATAAATATGCATAACGCATCTAGCTCCAATTAAATATGGTCTAAATTTATCAAAAACATATAATATTCCAAATAACTCTTTTTTGGTTGTTGTGTAATTAATTTAAGCTTTATTAAGAGTTTTCAAGGCATAATATATGACTTTAAAAGCCTTATCATGTTTTTGTCCTAAAACGACCTCAATAATATAATCACTTGCATCACACATTCACTCATAATGTTTTTCCCAGTCAAGTGAAATAATGATATGTGTAGTGATTAATTTTTCCTTTAATAATTTGAAGGCGTTTAAGCATTCCTCATTAAAGTAAAAATTCATCTCTTTTTCTAAAATATGGTATAGAGGCTTAGCAATTTTTAAAAATTTTGTAATATACCTCCTGTAAAATCCAACATGTCTTAGAAAATCCTTACTGCTTTTACTGATGTACGAGGTTGTAATTCAATAATAACTTGAATTTTTGTTGGATTAACTTTCATGTCATTTTAAGAAATCTTATGTCCTAAAACAATTCTTCTTGTGACCATAAATTGTCATTTTTCCCAATTTAAAACTAAATTTGTTTCTTCACAGCGTCTTAAAAATTTTGCTAAATGATCAAGAAATGAATTAAAAGAGGTTCTAAAAACTGAGAAATCATCCATAAAAATTCAATTTCTTTCTCAATTAAGTCATATAAAATAAACATCATACATCATTAGAAAGTTGCAGGAGCATTACATAAACCAAAATGCATTCTTTTGAAAGCAAAAGTCCCATAAGGACTTGTAAATGTCACTTTTCCTGATCCTCCAAAGCAATAGGTATTTGATGATAGCTAGAATATCCATCCAAAAAGCAAAAATAGTGATGCCCAGCTAGTCTATCCAACATTTGGTCTAAGAAAGGTAAAGTGATCCTTTCTAGTGGCAAGGTTTAATTTTCTATAATAAATATAGTTTTGTCATCTAGTTACTTGTTTTGTTGGAATTAATTCATTCCTTTCATTAATGACTACTGTCACTCCTCTTTTTATAGGAACGCAATGAATAAGAATAACCCATGCACTATCAGAAATAGGCTAAATAATTCATGCATCTAACCATTTTAAAGTTTCCTTCTTTACCACTTCTTTCATTATTTGATATAATCTTCTTTGAGGATCTGCCCTAGGTTTATGGTTATCTTCCATTAAAAATTTTATGCACAAAGATTGAAGGACTGATTCCTTTAATACCAGCTAATGTCCATCCAAAAGATTTTTTATAATTTCTCTAAAAAATTTTTCTTCTTGATCTTTCAATAAATCTGAGGATATTATTACAGGTAAAGTTGATGAACTTTCTCAATGTGTACTTCAAATGTGTAGGAAGCACTTTCATCTTAAGTTTAGGAGGTTTTTACTTGAAGTGATCAGAGATTTACTATTTTCAGTAGTATACAAAATCTCAAAATTTTCCTGAACATAATTAGTATCCTCAGCATTTGTCTTTAATGATTTTTCTTCAAAATCACTTTCAGTTTCACTTTCCAATTCTATAAGATCTAGTATAACACCATCTTTTTGCTCATATATGACTTCACATCTTTATTGGTAATATTTAGCAATCATATAATCCATCCTATAACATTTACTAATTTTTCTTTAGCAAGATACTTCATTGACTTCAGAACATTAAATTTTACTTCCTGTTCATTAAATCTCATGGTTAATTCTCTTTTCTGCACATCAATCATAGCGCGTCCGGTTGCAAGGAAAGGTCTCCCAAGAATAATAGGAATTTCTTTATCTTCTTCCATGTCTAATACAATGAAATCAACAATGAAGATAAATTTATCCACCTTAACGAGTACATCTTCTATAACCCATTTAGGATAAGTGATAGTTCGATCAGCTAACTATAAGGTTACAGTAGTGGGAGAAATCTCTCATAATTCTAACCTTCTAAAGATAGATAAAGTCATGAGATTAATGCTAGCTCCTAAATTGCATAATGCTTTTCCATAAAATTTTTCTTTAATCACACAGGGTATGGTAAAACTATCAGGATCTTTAAGCTTTTGAGGAAGCTTCATTTAAATTATTGCACTACATTCTTCACTAAGTGTAACAATTTCATAAGCTTCAAACTTCCTCCTTTTGTTAAATATATCATTCATAAAGTTGGCATAACTCAACATTTGTTCTAAAGCTTCTGCAAATGGAATGTTGATCATAAGCTTTTTCAATATCTCAAAAAACTTGGAAAATTGTTGATCAACTATCTAAGTCTTTGAGGAAAAAGAGGTGGTGGACTTTCTGAATCTATTTTAGTTGGAGAGGCAGGTTGTTCTTTATGCTTAGAAATAGTTTCTTTATGCTTGTCGGCACAATTTTAGGGGGGTCGTCCTGTGGAAACTGTCGGTCGTCGGAATGGAAATCCCATGTATCTATCCTGAAAGATAAACACAAGACTTGAGGGTGAGGTTCAATCAAACAAACTAAGAGATATATGACATCCATTTAGTATGCAAAACCATTTTATTATAAGCTGACAAGTTCCCCTATTTAATATGAATGAAAAAATATGAAAAATTAAATAGGGTTTATATTAATCTAGGTTTGAAAAAGCTTCCTATAAGGGCAAGCCCCTATAGTTAATTACATCCTAGATAACCGAGGTCACCTAGGAAAACCCTCAATAAAAATCAGGGGATACTATCTTCAAAGAGTTCAAAGGAATAGAACTTTTCAAGGAGATCAAACAAAGAGCTGTGAAAAGGGAATTGTTCAAATTTGAAACATTTTATTTTAGAATCCAAAGGGAGAGAGGCTAGGGGATGTCATAAATCTAAAAGAGAACCTCGGTGACTTCCCAAAACTATCCTACTATTTGGCTTCAATTTTGGAAATTAGAATTATTGAATGTTTCATCCTGCCAATTTTATTAATTAGAGCTTACATTTGTGTAAAACGATCACACAAATAGCCTGTAAGATGTGAGGGCTTAGGTCGTAACGAATAACAATCTCAGAATCCTAAGGCATGTTAGGGCTTATATTGTATAACAAGGGCTTATATTGTATAAGCTTATATTGTATAACAGAACCATACAAAGGCTTAAAGATAACTTGAGGATTTATGTTGCATAAGAAAATAACCTTGATGTCCTATGGATTGTTATTTAATTCTAAGGGATGGTTTAGCTGGTGTAGACAGGCTTTGCTGTTGAAGATGGTCGTGCTACCCAAAATGCTAACTCCAAGCTTCTTGTCGTGGCAAGTTTAAGTTTTCTAATGTGTCAAGTTAGGATGTCAAATCAAATATTCCTAAGGGTCATGGTTGTTTAAATATTATGGGGCATGTTGAAGTTGATTAGAGCGACACCGGTTAGGATCCTACGGTTCCCTCGTTCCGGTATCACTATTTTCTTTCGGATCCACATAGTCCAAATGAGTTTATTAAACTCAACTCAATGAGCTCCATACTTTCATTTAGACCATTCATTTAGACCATGG